>NC_056725.1:817950648-817958168 GCF_019279795.1 Protopterus annectens
CAGCATTGAGTGATCCAACAGATGTAGCAGAACAAAATGAAAATCAGTGCAGATATGAGATAAAATGCGATGTAGTAAAGCCTATGCAGTTCTTATAGCCACGTTTATATTACTTGCTTTATGCTTAGCTTGCAGCATGCTCATGTTAATATCATCAGCTTTCATTCTGAGTTAAAATTTGCCCATTTCAACTGGTTAAATTTATGTCTTCAGTAGATTACATCCTTGCAATCAGACTAGTGTTCATGTCCAAATATCCCTTTGGTACTCCATGAAATCCAATTAAGTGGCATTTTTTTGTGTTTTTGTTTAGCACAACTAATATCTAAATACATATAATCCACATCAAAAGAAGTCTTAATTAGGCCAGTTATAGAGTACAACATCCCCTTCATGAAGTACCTTTCTAGACTAAACAAATAACCAAAAAGATTGTTGCTCTTCCTGAACTACAAGGAAAAGCTTGAAATGCTATTCCTTTGACTAATTCCTTATAGGCTCTTACAAGCTGATCTAGGCCTTGCATTTCATGGCATTAAGGAGCCTATTCTCCTTGACCTCCTCTAGCTTCATAAAACAAATGTCTCCACTAATACCAGAACTAGGGACTTAAATCTCCAACAACAGATAAACAAAACATGCTGGGGAGACAACTTTATTACCCAACATCTAAACCACTTCTGGAATTCACTTCCCCCTGCAAGTTGTCAAGTTAAACAAAGTGACACCCTCCCATCCTTCAAATTAAACTTGGATGACTAGATGGATAACTGTATATTTATGCCTAGACTGAGCTGCTTTGCCTCTCTTGGAGTACAGTATGGGTATGGGGATCGGTAAGGAATAAATTGTCTTGACTCAGTCATCTTGTATTTCCTATGATTCCATTTTTCACAAATACAAAATGTGGTATACTGTCATAATGATTAATTCCAAAGCACAGCATCTAGTGCTCCCAAACCATAGCAAAAATACAATGCAAGCCACGTAATGCCTAAACAGTTCAGACTGAAATTGCTACTTGTTGCCCCCTGCGCAATAGATAACATCACATACCACAACATTGTTCCTGTGAATTGTATCACCTTAGACAATAACTACACTCTGTAGTCTATCATGGCAGAAGTAAAGAGAGGCCAAAGAGAACCAAATAAAGTAATGCCTGATCTACTTTACCATTCGAGCTTGCAATACAGCTTGATAAATATCATTCCTCTGCAGTCACTTGGTCAAATTCTTAAAAGGAGTTATACATAATGACTTCTTCAGCTGAGATTATCCTGATGGATTCCCAGTATTTATGTATGATATTCTTTAAAAAGGGAACATTCAGTATAAGCTTAGACATAAACCATCACATAGGTATGTCTTAAGGAATAGAATTATCATTGCATTTTAGAAACAGTTTTCCTCCTGTGCTTATACTGAATAATCTCCAAAAGAAATTGTGCAGTAAATGCTTCATAATCAGTCACAGAGTTAGCTTCCATGAAGCAGATAAGTTTCCATAAATGTTAAAATCCAAATATGTAGCCATGGACTACAGATTTTACTGGTCAAGGATATTTTATACAGAAAAGTATTAGATGCTATTGTTTTCATCATAAGTAACACCACAGAAATGCTATCATGCTGTTCACACTCTAACCTCAAAGTATAAAAGGACACTAGAATATGCATGATAGTGTGCCAAAACAACTGTGCTTTTTTCTAGGGAGTCATTTGCTTCAGGAGGCAAATAGCCCCCTCACAGACTAGAGTTCTGTACCGTTGAAACACAGGCTATAATATGTTGGGGGTATTTTATTACAAAATCCCTGTCAAGAAATACAAAGCATGTTTTGTCCTATGACATTATATTTATTTTGTAACAAACACAAGTTGATTGACAAGACTTAGAATAACAGAATAATTAATGTAATTCAATCCACACATTATTGGTTTTTATTCTGCACAGCAGAACAATAACTTCACTTCAGGGAGAAACTGAATGCCAGTTTGTTGCACCTAATTTGTGTTCTCATGTTTTGAAGCCAGGAGGAAGACAGCCTTTTTTTTTTTTCATTTTTTGAGTTTTTTTGTGGGTGGAACATTTCCTTGTTAATACATTAGTCTTGAGCCTAAAGCTATATTACCAAGGATACTTAGAAATATCAGGTTATAGCAGGGAGGTGCTTGTATTTCCCCTACACTTGTATTACACTTGGAATTTTCTTCTGTTACTTACTTGTACTATTGACCTCAATTGTGTGCAAGTGTGCATATGTGTACACTTACAGTCAAGTGACAGTGGATAGAATCAGTCAAACAATATGAGAGATTATTCTGACAAGTATGAGAAAGTGTAGCAAAGTGTGTCAGCATTTCATAAGGTAGTGTGATTAACCTAGCATAAAAGAGCATGAAAAATAGCCCCTGCATGATAGCATTGCAGTGCAAGCCTTATACGGAGAATTACGATGCAGAAGTAAAACTGCCCAGGTATGAGTATAAAGTGCAAATTTCATAAATGCTTTCCACTGTTAGTGAATGTGTGCGCAATGGCCACGTCGCAGACCAACATATAAACCTCCAAACTGGTAACCTTAAATACAGGCATCCTGTGCTATAGCATGAAATACAGGTTTAACAAAGCAGCATAGTGTATTTTATTATCCCCTTAAGGAAACATGAATTGTAGACCCCATCTACTGCAGCAAGAACTACACACAGCCCAAATGACACTATGAAGAGTCATTTCAGAAATGGTAATATGAAATGCACATATTCAGTATAGCAAATAAAATACAAGTCTTCCCCATAACAGTATGAATTTTATATTTTATGAAAGTTAACATGAACTAAACTCTATCTCATAGCTGAATGAAGTTAAAAGTTTTAAAACACTATGAAGTGGATCTCCTGTAAGTACAGTCTAACATGATTCCAGGAAACTTTTTCTACTGGTTGTTCACTGTTTTGTTGGATTACTAATTCCAGGGGATACATATTTCTCAAGCAGCTGTGAATGTCCATTGGGTAGAATGAAGTACAGTCCTCAAAAATGACAGGATAATACAGAGTCCTGCACACTCAATCCTCTTATCTGGCTTTATAAACTGCAAATATTCTGCATAGTGCGCTACCATAAACTGCAAACTCCCATGAAGTACAGTTCCCACAATTATAACATAAAGAATAGGCAATCCACACAGTACAATGAAAACCTTGAAAATAGTAGTTTTAAATCAATCACAAGCAGCATATTTTTATTAAGTGGATCTTAAATCACTTGACAAGTCTCCTTGTGTGATAATGTGAACTATGTTACTTTATAGATTACTTTTTTATTTATTGTGCTTTTGAGGGGTAGATCACCAAAAATATCTGTTTCTACTCGCAGTTAAAGAACCTTCCCAAAATTTGGCACACAAAGTCATCATTTCTCATAATGATGTCCACTACACAATCTGAAAAAGAGCCATCAGTGAGGTCCATAAGCTAACCGGCTGTATGAGTTGTACAGTGACAGTAACAAATGTTACCTTGAATGGGGTGTTTTCAGAGGTGATATCCTCAATGAGTTGCCTCCAGCTTTAATTCTTAGGTGAATACTAAGCTAACTGCCCTAAAAGGCCATCTTAAGTCTAGCCAATAACCTGAGGTCAGAATCAAACCCTGTACCTTGTGTCGATGAGGTGAAGACATTAGCTATTATGCTAAACCCACCCCCTTCTTGTTGCAGATGATAGATGTTCACTGTCATGCTATAAAGTTGCACATGCAGCTGCTCATCCTTGAGTGACATCAGTCATCACCTCCACTCCTGTCAAGTATTCAGCAACCATCATATGACCAAATATCACCAGACGTCAGTATACCAAACAGTAGTCATCATTCTTCCCCCCCAAAAAAGAGGGATATTTAACGGACTCTCAGTTTTCCCTCACAATGATCCAAGCTCATTGCTGAATCATCAAGCATCAGTGACAGCACATTATGTTCAGGCGTACAATTTCCATTTGTTGGTATGAAGTATCAGCTTCCAAAATATTGGCATTACAAACAAATGTTCCAAAAGGTAGTATGCAATACTATTTACATGGAAGAAAAGCATGCCAATTTTCCAAATGGTAACCTTAAGTATTTATGGCACAGTTAGGATGAAAAAAAGGAGAAAAAAGAGAAAAGTTCTGGTTTCCATTCTCAGTGAAACAACTGAATTGATATTTCAGTTTGTGAATACAGAAAGATGTATTTTCTGAAAGATGAGTTTCACTTAAAACTGTTTAAGATTACCGGTAGCTGAAGTGGCGCTTGACTCAAGGTTATTCTCTAACTGTTTACAGAGCTTGTCATATGAATGCGGGTTCTGAAAATAAGTTGAACATTGCAGCTAAAGCAAAGTGAGTTTTAGAATTTTGTCATTAGCAAATACATGTATACATATCAGTGTCATTTTATTGTGTGCTATATTCATTATGGGCTTGGAACTCATATAATATGAACAATGGAATATTGCTCTAGTACATGTAATCAGGGTAAGCTGTATTAGTCATTAAAAAGTGTTAAAATCTTATACTCAGCAAAATCTGTCTCTCTGTGTACAGGAAAAAATTCTGGAGCATGGTGGAAAAGGCTTTTAAACAGCACTTATCCTCTCTTGTAGCTGCATCTGTAGTTCTAACTTGCATGTGTTGTATTTCTCACTGAATTTATAAAAATCTGGCATTGTTTCTAGATTCTGCAAGACTCTTCACTTTTTCAGATTGAGTGTATCCTGTGTGCTAGCAAAGCTCCACTCCATTTTAATTCTTCTGATTGTCATTAAAGACATATGTCTAAATTCAGAACATACCTGGTGTGGTCTGTCACAAAGACTCCATTTTTATTTTTCTGATTATTGTTAAAGACATATCTTTAAATTCAGAACATACCCGGTGTGGTCTGTCACAAAGACTCCATTTTTCTTTTTCTGATTCTTGTTAAAGACGTATCTTTAAATTCAGAAAGTACCTGATGTGGTCTGCCACAAAGACACTATTTTTATATTTCTGATTGGTGAAACAGACATATCTTTAAATTCAAAACCTAACCGTTGCGGTCTGTCACAAAGACAGGATTCACAAAGCCTCCGTGTAAGAGTTATAAGTCTTACACGGAGGCTGCAGTTAAATGGAGTGATGTCAGCATGCTCTGCATATTCATGAGAGCATGCTGAATCACACCTAAGGCTAACACGGTCCGTGGAAGACAGTAGGGGGCGTGTCCTTAGGCCGAGCCCTGCAAGCAGACACGCCCCCAGAAGAGTAAAAGTGCCCAAAGTAAACACCCATGACAGAGGCCATGGAAATGTGAATAAACACAACACAACACATGCCCCCACAGACACTATGAACATAAAATATATAAATGAACATGTTATATATTTTTTTAAATCGTAAAGATGTTTGCCCATGAGTGCGCTCGTTTGCACGGGCATACCCGTAGCTTAGCCACAGTTAGCAGTCAGTGGAAAAGCATATAAGAACTAAATATGCAAAGTAAGCCAAGAAGCAATAGCGTAGCAGTAGAGATGTTGGCTGACGAGCAGGCATCCATGGTTCAAACCCCCCACAACATCAAATTTTATTTTTAGTAAAATAAGCACGAAACAAGTCCCTGACAAATATGTACACATATAAAATCATATTTTATGTAAAATGTAATGAAATAGTCCATTTATTTTCAAGAAATGTGAGATAACAAAACAATAAAAAATGCGAGATGTTCCAATAGCTGAGCTACAGTTTAACAAGGTGATTGCATCTGCCCGTAGGTGAGCAGTGGTTTAACAAGTGCAAAATGAGTGCCCGTAGGTAAGCAGTGGTTTAACACGCTGAAATTGTGTGCCCCTAGCTGAGCTGAGTGTAATATGCGTGCTAACAGCCAAACCTAGCTGAGCTGAGCGTAATATGTGTGCTAACAGCCAAATGAGGTGTAAACCAGTGTAACCCGTTTGCGCGGAGCTGCGCACCGTGCTAACAAGCTAACCGACGGGCAACGTTGAGCAAGCTGTAACAAAACTGCCTTTACACAGACACACCCCCTAGCCTGTCTAGACAGTCATAAAATATAAAACGCAGTGGCCAGGTTCGAACCCAGGATACCATGCACCATTGTCAAGGTACTGAACCACTAAGCCACGACAGCTGTACTTAAAAATGCAGTAATAGCAAATATATAGGAATGAATAGAAAGTGGAGCATGACAAAGCAGGTTTTGTGAAGTTGATACAATTCCAAAATGGCCAATCACAGATACGTGCGGGAAAAACGGCATATATAAGCCCCATAGGCGGGAATACACAGCATAAACGATTGTAGAACTGACTTGCAGGCAGAATGTCAGGAGTAGGTGAGGGTAGTTGCTTTCGAGCACAGAGGTGGGGCGTTGAGGAGTCCAGATACATGGTCTGGCTCCTAGTCCACAATCATGAGGCCCAACTCATGCAGGGCCAGGTCCTGTGGGGAGCATATAGGGCTGAGTCGTGGGACCGGTTGGCTCATGATCTCACCAGTGCCACAGGGATTCCAAGGACTGGTGAGCAGGTCCGTCACCACCATGCAGACTAAAAAGAGACGCAAGCAGGACCAATTGAACCTTTGGATCCAGGAGGCCCAGCAAATGCCCAACGCCCCACTACTGAGTAAGTTACATTTAATTATGTATGTAAGAAATTAAATTAGCTGATATTACGGAGATGTGTATTCCAATATTACTTCATTTATATTACAGCTGCAGGTGTCCATTCTGCGAATCGCAGAGCCTATGGCGATAGGTTGGTGCGGTTGCGCCACCAGGCAGGTCAGTAATCCACTCCCAGTAACTGTAAAGAAATATAAAAGTATGACAGTTAGCAAAAGAGTGCAGTGTAGTCACTAAGTAATAAAATGTGCAAGTAACAGTGTAAAAGTGTTTGCAAGTATTGCTTGATTACAAAAGTGTGTTGCAGTCTGTAATCCAAACAGAAAAATGAAAATGTCTGAAATAAAGTCTGAAATAAAGATGCCCCACCTGTAATATAATAGTACACAACCTGCAGCAGGCTGAAAAGTACAGCTGCAGAAGATGAGCAAATCACATGTGTGAAATATATCCCTGTTGAAATACTGAAACATGACAGAAGTGAGACTGCTGGAAAGGATTGTAACAACTACAGGTAAAACATGTCAATAAAGCCTAGAAGTAAGTACCATCCTGAATAGTAAAATGAAAACAAGTGAGAGAGTGTGAGAAAGAGTTATGAGTCCACCAATAAAGTAGTAATAACCCCTGAATAAAGTATACTGCAGTCAGTACAGAATGAAATGAATGTGACAAGTAGAACCAAACTGCGAAATGTGTTCAAAGTGTTGCTGCAGCTGGAATGTGTATCTCAAAATCTGGATATGTTGCTCTCAGTCTGCAATATGCAGATAGTATGATTGTCTGAAATATCAAACATCCACAGTTGTCTATAGCTATATAAAGCAAATGTAGCAGGATGATGTAGCTGAAAA
>NC_056725.1:817958668-818228668 GCF_019279795.1 Protopterus annectens
GGAGCATGACAAAGCAGGTTTTGTGAAGTTGATACAATTCCAAAATGGCCAATCACAGATACGTGCGGGAAAAACGGCATATATAAGCCCCATAGGCGGGAATACACAGCATAAACGATTGTAGAACTGACTTGCAGGCAGAATGTCAGGAGTAGGTGAGGGTAGTTGCTTTCGAGCACAGAGGTGGGGCGTTGAGGAGTCCAGATACATGGTCTGGCTCCTAGTCCACAATCATGAGGCCCAACTCATGCAGGGCCAGGTCCTGTGGGGAGCATATAGGGCTGAGTCGTGGGACCGGTTGGCTCATGATCTCACCAGTGCCACAGGGATTCCAAGGACTGGTGAGCAGGTCCGTCACCACCATGCAGACTAAAAAGAGACGCAAGCAGGACCAATTGAACCTTTGGATCCAGGAGGCCCAGCAAATGCCCAACGCCCCACTACTGAGTAAGTTACATTTAATTATGTATGTAAGAAATTAAATTAGCTGATATTACGGAGATGTGTATTCCAATATTACTTCATTTATATTACAGCTGCAGGTGTCCATTCTGCGAATCGCAGAGCCTATGGCGATAGGTTGGTGCGGTTGCGCCACCAGGCAGGTCAGTAATCCACTCCCAGTAACTGTAAAGAAATATAAAAGTATGACAGTTAGCAAAAGAGTGCAGTGTAGTCACTAAGTAATAAAATGTGCAAGTAACAGTGTAAAAGTGTTTGCAAGTATTGTTTGATTACAAAGTGTGTTGCAGTCTGTAATCCAAACAGAAAAATGAAAATGTCTGAAATAAAGTCTGAAATAAAGATGCCCCACCTGTAATATAATAGTACACAACCTGCAGCAGGCTGAAAAGTACAGCTGCAGAAGATGAGCAAATCACATGTGTGAAATATATCCCTGTTGAAATACTGAAACATGACAGAAGTGAGACTGCTGGAAAGGATTGTAACAACTACAGGTAAAACATGTCAATAAAGCCTAGAAGTAAGTACCATCCTGAATAGTAAAATGAAAACAAGTGAGAGAGTGTGAGAAAGAGTTATGAGTCCACCAATAAAGTAGTAATAACCCCTGAATAAAGTATACTGCAGTCAGTACAGAATGAAATGAATGTGACAAGTAGAACCAAACTGCGAAATGTGTTCAAAGTGTTGCTGCAGCTGGAATGTGTATCTCAAAATCTGGATATGTTGCTCTCAGTCTGCAATATGCAGATAGTATGATTGTCTGAAATATCAAACATCCACAGTTGTCTATAGCTATATAAAGCAAATGTAGCAGGATGATGTAGCTGAACAAAGCCAGATATGAACGTGTATGAATAACAATAAAATGTATATTGATGTAGCAGTAACAGTCCTATCACCAAATTGAAGTAGTTGTCATATAGGAAACTGTAGTTAGAACAGTAGTGTGTATATATCTGTAGCTATTAGAAATGTACAGCATATGTATTGGTATTCGAAGGTGTTAATAATATTTTCTTCACCCCACCCTATAACCACATATAATCCATTCCACGTGAAATTGGTATGTGCAATCACAATTAACACCCCTGGACATTTGTCCTGTTGGGTCATAAATATATGCATGTACGTTGATGCATCTGCCCTGTTCATACATCCAAACCTGATGGCCTGTTGCCATCAATCAACTCTGCATGTTGTTGGACTGTGTATTGCTGTTCAAATTATGCATGTGTTATGCTTGCTGTTCAATGGTGTGAATATCTGGGTGTTTGGTTAATGGGAATACTAATGCATGCTGTTACAACTAATTGCAAATGGTATTGTATGTTACTAACCCAAACTGTCATGACATAATGCAAAACATAGGACGACAGGGAAGGCGGGTTCCAGCGGACCCACCTCTCCCACCTCAGCTGGCGAGTGCACCTGGCACTAGTGCCCAGTCTGGACCCTCCTCCGGTGGCCGTGTGCCACCTGCGGGTGGAAGCGCTGCAGGGGATGGGGCCCATCCCCCCTCTGCAAGCGTGGCCAGAGGAGAACCACCACTCACCCTCCGTAGCGTCCGGACTGTGGTGCGTAGGGAGATCCAGGACTCTGTTCTTGGGCCCCTACGCCAGCTTGAGGCACAGGTGGCATAACTGACGGGCATGCCTGTTGCCCGGCCTACACAGCCCCCAGCACAGCCCCATCCTGGGCAGTGAAGGAACAGTGGCAACTGCCCATGGGTGGGGATATCAGTTCCACTGTTGCCATCTGTGAGCTCATGGGCTCTGGATATCCAAACCTCCATCCCTGTCAATTGTGTAACCTCCCCCACATGTGTCATACACCGCCCCTGTATGCGTCTTGTTTGCCTTGTCTGTTGACCTACCCAACCTACCTCCCCAGCTATACTGACTTCCTTCACCTGACATACCACTCTCACCTGAAAAAAAAAAAGGGCACTCTGTACCCATACATAGCTGCACATTCCGCACACATGTCTGCTGGACATGGAAACTATCAATTACAATTGGCTGTACAAGTATTATTGTTGTCCTGACACCTCTATCAGGGGTGGAAGGTTTCAAATGTCACACCAAATTAGATACATATGCACAGCTGTTGCTGATGAAGAAATGGGCAGCTATGGGCCTTACCTACATCCCTCCTACAAATCCCAAGCTTGTTTCCCTACTGTCTTACCCTCTTTGTGACCCCTTTTTCACCACTTTCCTGTCTCCCCATTTTCATTTCTTTCAAAGAAAATAGTGCAGGTGTGCGCAAGAGTAAGCACATTTAAGCGGTTGTAAGCGGGTGTGCGCAGAGCTGAACGGCAGTGCGCATGCGTGAGCTCCACGTAAACCAGTGCTAACCCGGTTACAACTGCTTAAAAGTGCCTTAGTCACTCTGATTGACAGATCCTGTAGTCAGTTCAAAAGCAAAATAAAATCCTACTGTCAGTCCCAAACCCAGGACCTTGGAAACACTAGTCTGCATGACTTACCACTAAGCCATGACTGTTATACAAGAAAATTGTGCTAAAATAAATATATCATGTAATAGTAGGAATGAATGTAAAGGGAATATAGGATGTGTAGTACACAAAGCATGTCATGTATATTTACTGTCAAATCTAGTGGATATCTATGATAGTACTGTGTGAACAGAAACAGCCATGCTAGTTGGTAGCTAGTAGGTAATAATGTCTCTGTAGCACCTTGCAAGCCGCACACATACTCACAGCAGGATAATCACTGCCCATACCCCACAACCTCTTACAGGAACACATCTGGACCAAGTAATAAAATATGTGGAGCAAAGGGCCAAAACCAGGGACACATTACAAATAATGTTACAACAAACTTAGACAGTTCAGAGAGTAACAGGTTCTGCATTTTGTGGGATGTTTGGAAGGGTATGAAGTCTGAAACTTAAATGTTTGTCACTATATTCTGACTTGAGCCCAGAGTGATTTGCCAGAAAAAGCTGTGCATGAGATATTGACCAAAATATGAGGCAGAAATGTGGACAACCTGCAAATATTTGTACACATGAGAGGTTTGACACCACCATATTTGAATAGTTAAGAGCCTAGACATAGCAACAGTGACTAAGTTACAGGAATGCCCCACAGACTCCATGTGAAATGTGCAAACAGTAGGCAGAAAGGTGTTACAACACATGCACTGGTAACTATGAAGTCCTGAAAGTATGCACCACTTGCATGGCAGAAAAAGTGTAGTAATATATATGCTCATGCTATCCCACAGTCACAACTGCAGCATACCAGACAATTTAATTGGTGTACCCCACTGATATGTACCATTCCATGAGGCAGATAACAGATGCACCTGAGAGTGTCTGGGGGCTGCTCAGCAGCATACTCAAATACCCTAATAGATGTCAAGGCCCACACCATGGCCAGACCACACTGCATGCTGTAACACCCTAGCAGATATAGCAAGCATTCCAAGGTGTGAATGTACATGGAAAATAGGAAAGCCACAGCAGCACACTACAGTCAGGACACCTAGCAGGCATACAAGTAGTGACTGTAAAGGGCAAATACTGAAGCCATAGCAACAAAGTGCAAGAGCCACTGCTATACACCAGTTACACCACATGTCCCACAGGAAAGCACACGCACACACATTAACAGTAGTAGTCGTAGGTGTCAGTGTACATACACAGTTAGTACAGGAAACTGGAGAAATGAATGGAGAAATGTTAATCTACAACACAGCTGGAAATATGAGAGAGATACCAACCTTTACACTCACAGAACATTGTCCACAGCATACCAGCATGGTCCCTGCCCTTAAAATCTGAAAGGGCTACGCCTATCTCACATACCTTTTTATAGCACTGTTCTGAAATCACAGTGAGAACTGCAATCAGTACCCAACTGGCTGCATGCAATTAGCAAATGCTGGCTAACAAATGGTGCAGAGGCCATCACATGGACATATGCAGATACCTACAAAAGCATGCTGTACTCCCAGTCCACACATGCAATACTTTCATTGCACCCTGAGGAGGAAGTGAGAGACAGAGAGAGAGAGAGACAGAGACAGAGACAGAGACAGAGACAGAGAAAAACAAAATTTAACATACACAAACAAAACTGGTCAGCAACAGCCACCTGAAAGCTGACAACTGGCAAGTGGAGCAGCAGGACACAAAACCAGACGGCAACACAAGCAGCTGTGACAAACACAGGTAATGTAAAGTAATACTATAAAGGTCTACGTACTGTGAACCCTCCATATGTGTCATTGGTCTGTATCCATATGTATATGAAGATGTGCAAAGGGCAGGGGACATACAGCAAGTATCAGTGAAGGCTGTACATACATTTGTATGTGAGAGCATCTATGTGCACATATCAATGTAGGTTGTAGTGCAATGTACAAAGTAGGTTACACAGTTATGTATGTTTAGCAGTATGTTAGTGTGTGTATACAGTATGGTAAACAAACATGTTGATATGTATCTATCATATGGATACGTATGTATGTCAAAATATGTATGTATGTATATATATATATATATATATATATATATATATATATATATATATAATATGCATATATGCATACATACATAGAAAGAGATGTAGGAATACATAGACAGATGTAGATACATAGAATATGTACAAACATATATATGTAATACACACATACAGATATAGATATATGTAGATACATATACATAGACAGATAGATCTGACTATCTACAGGTATGACTGTATATGACAACCTCAACACCCCCTGTCTCACCCCCTCTGTCACTCTCACCCCCTATCTGTTACACCCCCTCTAAATATCTATAGCAATATATGTACATCAATATATATATGTGTATATGTATACAGACATATATATATATATATATATATATATATATATATATATATATATATACATATAGATATATCTATATACATATATATATATATATATAGAGAGAGAGAGAGAGAGATGTATATATATTCTGAGTGAGGCACATGTGTACAGATGTATTGCAACAGGTGCCTGGTGACAAAGGCATGGAGTGAACACCAGTGTCAAAACTGGAGTACCATACCCCATTTCAAATCACCTATACCAGTAACCACCAGATATGTGATTGGCTGCCCACCACTGCATGTGTCAGGGTGAACAGGGTCATAAATGTGTACAATAGTCCCCCCAATGATATTCACAGTGGCACACTATTCCTGGAATACCTGCACATGGTATGTGTCAGCAGACATGGTGTGGCAGCTATGGACATGTAGGTCAGTGTACCCCTCCACACCACATAATGGCTGCCATGGTATGTACCTCACATGACAGCTACAGATATGGAGAAGGACACAGTGACATGTACAACACTGTGACAATGCACTCAAACACATTACCAATGCACAGTGACTGACAACACCACAGAGTACACACATACTACCCACATAGAGGTTACCACTCCTGGATTTACATACTTAAGTCACACCCATGACAGATGTCCAACAACCATAGTAACACCTCACACCATCCACAACCTAATTGACTGCTGTGTGTCGTCTGTGCCACTGCAATAGAGAGCACATGTGGAGGTAAAGGTTCCTACCCACAGATAAGACATACCCTGCAATAAACCACACAGTGTTAAGAAGCAAGTCTCCCCATGAGTACATGTCACACATACCCCTGCTGAATGTTAGTCAGATAGGTAATATGCCATATGAGTCACCCTGTGTAACTGTTTGACAGCAGCAGGTACCATCACACCACATGTGTCACAATGGTCAGGGTAGCAGAACAGTATGCTGCTGTAGTCCCAGGGGCAATAGCATATTGTACAGTATTGTATTGTAATGTATTGTATTGTGTTCTATTGTATTGGTATGTTGAGGTGTCTCCTTCGTGGAGTGGAACCACTGCTGCTGTGCACCAGTGTACAGGTACATATCCTGTAGTCAGGCTAGTGTTACATAGCACTTCTATATGTGTGTTTAGCTCCTGTCGGAGTTCATGTAGCATGCAACTGGGGATACCATCAGGCCCCATTCATGTTGTGTATTCTGCTTTCCTGAGGGTGGCTCTCACCTGGACATCTGTGATGACAGGGAGGTTACAGTCAGCTGGGATAACTATGTCTTATTTTGGGGGAGAGGGAGGGGTGAAACCTGCACTGAACCTGTCTGCCACAATGTTGTCAATACCTGTGGTTTCAGTGAATTATTTGTTGTTGTGTACTAACTATGAGCATAGTGGAGGGATTCTAACCAGGTTGCTAACATAACTGAAGAAGGCCTTGTGGTTATCTGTAGTGTCCCTCTTGATTTCCCTCTCAAAGTTGCCCATGGATGTTTGTATGAGGGGAAAATAGATCCTTACTAGTGCTGGTCAGACATGCCTTCCCTTTATGGAATTATGCTCTATCTTGCAGTAGCTTCCATCTTTTGTAATACAATCTGTCTAT
The DNA here is from genome assembly GCF_019279795.1 of Protopterus annectens. NCBI lineage: Eukaryota > Metazoa > Chordata > Ceratodontiformes > Protopteridae > Protopterus > Protopterus annectens. The sequence goes on from NC_056725.1 coordinate 817,965,584, forward strand.
GGCTGGGGTCCACCAGACAGGATGCTGTCCCTTTGTGGAGAGTGTCTTGGCCATATATGGGACTGCATGATCCATGCATTCTCGGAGATGTCCGTAGAAAGCATTTGTGAAGGGGTCAGCATTGTGGGTTGTGTCTTCCACTGGCCCAGTGGGCTGAAAGCATACCATGTCACTGTTACAAAGTGTAAAGTTTGCATTTGCAATGTTATTCACTATAGTCATTAGTGCTTGTGGTGGAGGTGGGATATGTATATCCAGGGCAATTAGTTTGTGGTCAGCTCACAGTAGTTGATGATGTAGCCCATACAGTACCTAGATACAAACCCCCAGAGTGAGGAGGTGCTCTGGACCTGAATCAGTGTTCTGACTGCTGGGGTTTGGTAGTATGTCGTATGGAGTGTGCCAGGTACTGTTGCACAGTTGCTGGCTGAGCACTGATACCTGGCCATTTCCATGTGTATCCACCAATAGACAGACAGATGCTATATATGTGAGATATGTCGTATCATAACAGTCGAGTCGCATGTGTAGTATGTGTGCCAAATTCTGCTGACATATATTGCTGATATCAGGTTATTTCCTTTTTCAGGAACATGGCTCACCTGCGAAATCCAGCTTACTCCACAGCTGAGGATGAGGGGATACACCAGAGCCTGGTGCGGGATTATGCAATACTCTTTTCCCGCACCAGCCAGAATCAGCAGGAGAGGGCTGCACTGTGGCAAGACCTGGTCCGTCGGGTAAATGACATAGGCAAGCATAATAGGACATATGAGCAGGTACGACATCACTGCAGTGATTTAATCAGAAATGTCCATCAGCGTACATTGGATATCCACAGGCAACAGGTCGCCACAGGTGGTGGGGTGGCTACACATCCCCCACTCACCAGACTGGAGGGTCTACTCATGAGTGTAGTGGCTCCAGTACACCAACAAAAACAACAGCAGCAGACATGCATTATGATGGAGGCTGGAGCCACGCAGCAGCAAGACTATGAGCGTGCAGGTAATATGCCATATGTATAGTTGACTGTTGTGTACACTGGTAGTTAATGCATGTGTGAGGTGTGTCCTTGGTTTGTAGCTGTCATCATAGTATTTAATGTGCAAGTGTGATATTCTCAATATCAGCAGCTGACCTGTGAAAGGTGACTGTTGTACTACTGACCTGTATCATACTCAGTAACAATGGCACAGTTGTGCCCACTGACATTAATTTCCTGACTTCTGCAGGTCCCTCCGGTGTAACAGCATTGCAGCCTATCCATGCTAGTGAGTGTGTATTAACAATACCTTTAATAGTCTTGATAGTAATAGTAATATTAGGCTCACTTAGTAGTGCTCTGTGTATGCAAGCAGGTGTGTCTGTGTGTTGATATCTCACATACTGAGTAGTGTACAACTGTGTGCAACTGTGTGCAACTGTGTGTGTGTAAGTGTGCACGTGTGCAAGTGTGCACATGTGCATGTGTGCACGTGTGCACGTGTGCATGTGTGCATGTGTGCACCTGTGCATGTGTGCACCTGTGCATGTGTGCATGTGTGCACCTGTGCATGTGTGCATGTGTGCATGTGTGCACCTGTGCATGTGTGCACCTTTGCATGTGTGCATGTGTGCATGTGTGCATATGTGCACATGCACACATTACGCACACACTGCACCCGTGCATGTGCATGTGTGCAGGTGTGCACACATGCACACATGCACACATGCACACATGCACACATGCACAGGTGCACGTGTGTGCATGTGTGCATGTGTGCATGTGTGCACACATGCACAGGTGTGCATGTGTGCATGTGTGCACACATGCACACATGCACATGCATGTGTGCATGTGCATGTGTATGACATGCACACATGCACAGGTGCACGTGTGCATGTGTGCATGTGTGCATGTGCACACATGCACACATGCACCCGTGCATGTGCATGTGTGCATGTGCATTACACATGCACATGCGTGTGTGCATGTGTGCATGTATGTTACATGCACACATGCACACCTGTGCATGTGCATGTGCATGTGTGCACCTGTGCATGTGTGCATGTGTGCATGTGTGCATGTGTGCATGTGTGCACATGTGCATGTCTGGACCTGTGCATGTGTGGATGTGTGCATCACTGGTAATATTGTGTAGACATTGTAAACTGTGTTTCCTGTTTCCCTCCCACAGGTTCTGGTGCTGCTCTTGTGTCATGCAGCAGGGAATCTGAAGCAGGTGCCATGGGTACTGATAATGATGACATCTGTGTAATGGCACAGGAAGGTATGCCATGGTCCATCATCGGTCAGCCGATTGACAGTACACAGCTGTCAACCCCATCAATGCGCACAGTTATCGTGCCAATACACCCTTTGTCACCAATGTCCCTAGGTGATGGACAGCATACAGTGGGCATTGACCAGGGTAATGTGGTATCTGTAGCACATGCCTCCCCACACAGCAGCCATGGGCATGGCCCTGAGATGGTACCACACAGACAGATGTCCAGGGGTTCTCGTGGGAGCATCCATGGGCGTACTGCCCCTGTCAGACGTGCCCACAGAGATCTTACAATCTCAGCTATGTTTCAGGCTGTCATGCAGGCACAGTCACATATGGAACGGTACACCAGACAGGGTCTGAGGGAGCTGACAGCATGTTGCACAGCCATGACTGACAGTATGTGTGACATTGCGGCTGCCATCCGTAATTTCACCGATGTCATAGACAGACGTTGTGGGGACATATTAGACCGGTTCCATGGCTACATGTCCATGAGCCAGGGCGATGGTGGATGGTTGAGGCGTCGACGTGGGCGTATGCCATTAACAGCAGCAGCTGGCAGTCGTCGCGGACAACAACAGGGCCGCGGCCGCCCCCATAGTGCCAGCAGCAGCCCCAGCAATGCTGGGTCTGTGCTGTCATCAGACCACCCCAGGAGACCACGTGCACGTGGCTCTGGCCAGGCCCGACAGGTATCTGTGTCCAGTCAATGAAAACCTGCTTTTGATGACAGTACCGGATATGGTCCATAGCACCCCTGCAAGGCACAGGTACCGTGTCCATGGCCAGAGACACTGATCTGTATGACCTGGCAGGTACAGTCTGTGGCTGTCTGCAAACACCAGTATATGGCAGCCATGAGGTGGAACTGTGTGCATCCATACACACATGCAAATTGACAACACCTAGGGCTACCGCATACACACACACACTGCATCAACATTGCCCCACCTTGTACTGTTGTCCCTCACCAACACACATACACATACACATACATGTCAATTGGTGGTATCAGTGGCTGACTCAGGCATACCAAGTTCACACTCTGTGCATATGATGAAACTGTGCCACCTCCTGCAATCTGTAACATCAGTGCAGGTACAGGTTAACATGTTGCTGATGCACAGGGTGACTACATAGATGTGTAGTAATAGTATCATGTTTTTAACAGTAGTGTGTGCTGAAATAATTGTGGGTATATCACAGCATGCCTGATGCAGTAAGGGTATGATTGTCATGTACTGTTGTCTACACCCATGTAAGTACCATAGTGTATCATCTGCACATGTTGGCATACTGGTGGTAAGGATGTCAACAGAAGGCTACATACATAGGTAGCACAGGGGATAAGGTAATGAAAGTATTAATATGCAATGATGGACATGTAAACTGCAAGTGGCATGTTGCTCACACTGGACTCTGCAATGCAGATGTTTTAGGATGTTGATATGTGTGCAGTACTACACAACTGGTACAGGACACACAGGAGCACCCTAGCACTGCAAACTCACATCTCATACCATGCTAGACAGCCCCAACACACAACACTAACTGTCACAGGAGGGAGAGTCCCCATACATGTCAGGGATACTGTGGTGGCAGGCCAGGTAGCATACATCCTACTAAGTATGGAACCACTGAGTGAAGGCTCAGCGTCTATTTGACATGTGTATTACTGCAGGTATGAGCACATGGGTTTCCATCCAGTTATTGTACATCCTGACGGTACATGGTCTGTACACTTGTGTGTGCTGAGACTGGACCCTAGCCATCTGACCTGTGTATTTCCATGTACATGTGCATAGTGCCTGCATATTTGAAGTGTTACCTACTGGAAGTGGTACAGCTTGTTTGTTGTACAATGGACTACATGCAGCCCTGCTTACTGTAGCTTTGTTTGCATGCATGTTTACTTGCAATTACCCTGGAATACTGATCCCACCTGCAATGCATAGTTACAGAGCTTCTGTGGACTCCTAGTGACATCTGCATAGCTTACTATATGTATGTCCATGTCTCACTTGACAGAATGTCATTGTTTGTCCTGTTCACATGTACATTGCCTGTGACACATTGCATATGACTTCCCTGGCATTTGTCCACGTGAGCAGTCATATATGCCACTGCTAACTAATCACAGGCACTACACCCGCACATAGTCATCTTCTGTTGAACCACCTGCTTCGCGCTAGGGACGGCTTGCACCTGTCACCCCTGGGCTTTTGGATATTGGCAAAGGCTCTTGCTACCCCCATAGTGCCTTTGTTAGGCAAGGCTCAAATGACAAACCCACCTTCATAGGTATCACAAGGGATAAGAAACTAAGAGTAATGCTACTCAACGCCAGAAGTCTAAACCTCAAGATGCATGCACTCGAAACTCTCCTTAGCATGGAGAACATCTATATCTGTGCAGTAACAGATACCTGGTTCAGGGCTACTGAGAGCACCCCAGCACTACCAGGTTATACTTCATACCATGCTTTTCAGCCCCAAAACTTGGACCGAACCACAAAAGGAGGGAGAGTATTGATATTCATCAAAGATACCCACACCTCCAGGTTGGTGGCAAAGCACCAAGCATCAGAGACTATCCATGTGCAACTAACAATGGGTAAAACTGCCTTCCAGGTTATAGCCTGCTATAGACCACCCTCCCAAACCCAAGAACTGCACTCGGCCTTCCTGAGAACAGTGGAAAATATGAAGGTCTCTCCAAACACCATTATATTGGGCGACTTCAACTACCCAAACATAGACATGGTAGCATGACTCTAGCTCCAACACCCTAGCCCAAAGATTCCTAGAATATATGAACTCAAATGCTATGGAACAACTTGTTACCACTCCCACAAAAAGGGAAAACATACTGGACCTGATCATCACCAACATGGGGACTCTATGCTCCAGACCAGAAGTTTATCCCTCAGGTAAGATCAGACCATAAACTAATCTCACTGGATATTCACATCCCAACCCCACCCCCTGCCCAGAAAACCACAGTGAACAACTTCTCTAAAGCAAATTCACACTCCTCAAAACTGAGGTGGAAACCTTCAAAGCCCCTGGGCCTGTGGAAAATACAGACCAGACCGCAGATTCCTCTATAAATGCATTCTATGGACACCTTCAGGAATGCATGGATCATGCGATCCCGAATAAAACCAAGACCCAATCCTCCAAAGGCAGACATCCTGTCTGGTGGACCCCAGCCATAAACAAACTATACAATAGAAGGAGAAAGCTACTAAATGATACAGCAAAATCCCAAAAAGGGAAGGCATCACTGATCAGTATTAGCAAAAAACTACGGGCACTCATAAGATTGTCTAAGGCCAGCTTCAAGAGAAAATTGCACAGGACACTAAGCATCATCACAAGGCTTTCTTTAGTTATGTTAGGAACCTGGGTGGTAATTCCCAGATATGCTCAGAGGTAGTCCAAAATGTCAATAGAAGCACCAAACCCACAGACATTGCCAACATCCTAGCTGACAGGTTCAGCGCAAACTTCTCCCCCCCTCCACACCGAAAGGGCAAATATTTATCCCAGCAGAGTGCTGCCCCCCTGACATCTCAGATGCTCAGGTAAGAGCCGCCCTCTCCAAAGCAATACACACTGCATCAATGGGACCAGACAGTGTCCCGGGCTGTGTCCTACATGAACTCCAGGAAGAGCTACACCCAAACATAAAACTACTGTTCAATCCCAGCCTTACTACAGGATATGTGGCCAAAGAGTGGCATACAGCAACAGTGGTCCCTCTACAGAAAGGTGGTGCCTCAATGGATCCTGGACACTATTGCCCCATAAGCCTGACTAGCTTGGTCTGCAAAGCTATGGAAAGGATCATCATGGACCTCATAAATAAAGATATTGGGGACCGACAGACACTGGATCATACCCAGTTTGGCTTTGTTAAGGGCAGATCCTGCCTCTCAAACCTGGTTGATTTCTTTGAAATAGTCACCAAGGCCATTGACGAGGGGAAGGTGGTCCACACAGCCTACCTGGACCTTGCAAAAGCCTTCGATACAATACCCCACTCGGGCATTCTAGAGAAGCTCACCAGCTTAAATATAAACCCCTATGTCACTAGATGGATTGCACACTGGCTCAAGGACAGAACCCACATGGTTAGAATTGCTGGAGCCATGCCAGACTCCAAATCAGTTACAAGTGGTGTCCCACAAGGCTCAGTCCTGGGACCTCTCTTGTTCGGTATATATTTATCGGAGGTACAGGCCAACACGGAAGGACTGTGGCTGACCAGTTTGCACATGATTGCAAACTGTCCGCCATAATCGACTCTCCAGCCGACATAAGCATCCTCCAAAGGGCCTCATAGAAACAGACAACTTGTGCCAGAGCCATGGCCTCAAGCTGAATGCCAAAAAGTGTATAGTCATCCCCTTTGGCAAAAACAAAGTGCTCACAAAGTACCACATAGGTGGTAATCCATTAAGTACAGAAGAAGTAATTAGGGACCTGGGGACCCAAGTTGATAGCAATCTCTCATTTGACAACCACGTGGCCAAAGTGGTTAGAAAAACATTTTATATAGCCCACCTCATCATGAAGGGATTCACATCTAGATCAGGGGAGGACATCGTGCCTCTTTACTCATCCCTCATCAGGCCCATAATTGAGTACAATGCCCCTGTTGGGATGTACCTTACCAGACACCTGCAGCAACTGGAAAGACCCCAAAAGTACCTCACCAAGAGGATCAAAGGGCTCACACAGATGCCATATGCTGACCGGTTAAAGCAACTCCAGCTCTACTCAGTGGCATACCGCCTGTTCAGAGGCGATCTGTGCCTGATGTATAAAGCCATGTCAAACCTGGAATTAATGGGCATGCAGCACCTCAGAATATCCAAATCCCATCGAGCTACACGCTCGAGAGACTTGAACCTCAGCACTGAAATAAATAGGACATGCTGGAGGGACAGATTCATAACCCAGAGGCTCCCTTCACTCTGGAATAAAATACCAGTCCAGGTTAGGCAGAGTCCCTCATTGACTCTCTTCAAGAGGAATCTTGATGAGTGGATGGGACATCATAGGTTTACCCCGGGTATCACTTCTGTGTCACTGTTAGACAGATGCACAGTATACTAACCTCGAAAAAGGGCATAGCAAGATAAATTTACAATGGATGGCGACAGCCAAACACATTCTGGCTAGGTTTATAAATGCCCTAGGCAGATAGCCTAGTATGAACCTATGAACCTATGTACCTTGTTCCCCATTGGCCCTATGTGTCATCATGTATAATATGTGTAATCACCATGGCAATCACAATACTATGGTAGCATGTGCAAAGGTCAGTTGTCAGTCACCTCTATGGTACAGTTGTGGAATATGTGGGTCATGTGGCAATGTCACAGCTGCCACATGTACACAGTCAACCCTCTCCCCTACACATGGACGTACAACACATGTATGAGATGGAACCACATAGCCAAACTGGGGACTAAGCACTCTGAACCCAGTACTGGCATAACCTGTCAGGTGGCATGAAATACTACAGTGACTACAATACCAGCCTGATGTAGACCTACACTGACAGCAATACAAGCACGTGAACACACTGGGCCATTCATGGAGCCTAAGAATAGCATCCTGCCTGAGCGGCAGACACCTCTGCAGCTGACATACAGGCATACGTTATGCCAGAACACATCACGCATAACACATAGCACACAAATCCTGTGTGCCAAACAGTCACAGCCTGTACAGCTAGACAACACACCTGCTACAGTTGTGTTAGGTACCTTTATTGTCCTGTACAGTGAGGTCACGCTCACCAGGCTGGACAAGGTGAAGGTCACAGTGATATGCCCGTGGGGCACTATGGTCCACCACATAACACAAGAATACAGGTCAGTCAGAGGCATGGACACATATGACTCAGTCATTGTCCATGCCACTATGGCTGACCTGTGATGTACCTCCCTGGACTACATGATAGGGAACATGGAAAGGCTCTCTGAGCATGTGGCACAGGCTGGTATGACCCTGACCTGAGCTGGCATCATACCCTCACCAGGAATGCTGACGTATTACTGAATGCTGATGAATTACTGTCGCTAAAACACCCTAGCTGAAAGGTTCCTAGCATGTAGTCACTGCATTGCTATGGAACAACTTGTTACCACTCCCACAACAGGTGAAAACATGCAGCACCTGTTCATCAACAACATGTAGACTATATGCCCCAGACCAGATGTGTATCCCTCGCTGCTAGGTTGATACCATCTACATATCACACTGTATATACACATACCACATGCAGCACCCGCACAGAAGACCACAGTCATAATGTTATCCAGTGCAAATACCATGTATTCACATGTGGCAGGCATCAGACATGATAACTATTGAAGGTCACAGGTACATATGTGTATTTGGCACACACATACATCATCTGTGTCCATTGTCATTACTGGTTTAATCGATGTCATGCATTATTGTGAACAACAACCCACACACATGGGCATTCTGTGTGACAAAAACACACGTGGCATGTCTGGAATCCAATGCCATAACTAACTGTGCTATGACAGTAGTGAGAGACGCAGTAGCAGAGTGTGCTATTTGCATTACTGGGAGATTTGCCCTCTTCCGCTGTACTTGTAGGGTGCTGACATCATCTCTGTGTAGAGATTGGAATATGCAGCAGCTGGTGTGTTGTACTGGTTGGCAAAAGGGTCAGTTTTCTCACACATGTAATTGCACACACACACTACTTTCACCCTCTCCCACACACACTTGCTATTTGCAGGATTCAAACCCCTACCTAACTATGTTATGACACTTGAGACGGACGCATTAGCAGAACGCACTATTCGCATTACTGGGAAGTTTCCCTTCTCCTGCTGTACTTATAGGGTGCTGACATCATCAGTGTTTAGAAAGAGGAATGTGCATCCTGTAGTGTGTTCTCCTAGTTGCTGAAAGGGATATTTCTTTCATACAGACTTGTACACACACACTAACCCCTTCCACACACACTGAGCATTTGTAGGATTCAAACCCCTACTTAACTATGCTACGACACTCGAGATGGACGCATTAGCGGAACGCACTATTCGCATTACTGGGAAGTTTCCCTTCTCCTGCTGTACTTATAGGGTGCTGACATCATCAGTGTTTAGAAAGCAGAATGTGCATCCTGTAGTGTGTTCTCCTAGTTGCCAAAAGGGATATTTCTTTCATACAGACTTGCACACACACTAATCCCCTCCACACTCACTGAGCATTTGCAGGATTCAAACCCTACCTAACTATGTAATTACACTCGAGACAGACACATCAGCGGAGCGCGCTATTCGCATTACTGGGAGGTTTCTCTTCTCCTGCTATACTTATAGGATGCTAACATCATCAGTGTTTAGAAAGGGGAATGTGCATCCTGTAGTGTGTTCTCCTAGTTGCCAAAAGAGACATTTCTTTCCTACAGACTTGCACACACACTAACCCCCTCCACACACACGTAACATTTGCAAGATTCAAACCCCTATGTAACTATGTTATGGCACTCGAGACGGACGCATTAGCGGAGCGTGCTATTCACATTACTGGGAGGTTTCCCTTCTCCTGCTGTACTTATAGGGTGCTGACATCATCAGTGTTTAGAAAGGGGAATGTGCATCCTGTAGTGTGTTTTCCCAGTTGCCAAAAGGGACATTTCCCTCACACAGACTTGCACACACACCAACCCCACTCACCCACAAACACTGAGCATTTGCAGAATTCAAACCCCTACCTAACTATATTATGACACTTGAGGAAGACGCACTAGCAGAGCGCACTATCCGAATTACTGGGCATTTGTTCTGCACCTGCAGTATTTATGGGGTGCTGACATCATTATTTCTACAGAGGTATGTACATCTAGTACTACCTGTCAGGTGGGGGATAGCATATATATGCATTTGCAGCCACCTACGTCAGGGTCAGACAAGCACATCGCACTGGCAGGTTATGTTTTATACCATGCTTCGTGACCACAGGACCTGTAACACACAACACAACCAGTCCTGACCACCCCTCCCACATCCAGGACACACACTTTGCTTCCCTGGGAACAGTGCCAAGATATGCAGGTGTTCACATACACCATTCCAGTTGTTAACGTCAGGTACAGGCATACTGTGTGTGGGAACTACTCAGGCCTCTACAACATTACCCTACAGCCACTACAATTTGTGAGTCCATGTGCTATGGCAGAACCACTCACCACAGCCACTAGGGGGAATACATATTGCACCTGACCATCTACAATATGGGTACTCACTGTTCCACACTGAGGTAGACCACCATTGTTGATATCTGACTATACCCACCTTTCCCTGGCCATCCATATCCCATCCCCACCCCCAGGCAAGGTTGTCACTGCAAACAAACTGTATTTATCAAAAGCAGACTTTACACTTGTGAAGACTGAGGTTGAAGACTTCAATGGACCCATGCTGGGGGAGTATACAGGCCACTCTGCATAATCCTTGACCACTGCATTCTATGAGCATGTGGAAGGTTTGCATTGATCATGCTATCCCAAATATACCCATGACTGCTCCACAACAGGACACCTGTCAGATGTACACCAGCCATATATGAGCTGTCCAACAGACAGAGTGAGCTAATACATTGCAAAGCAGTAGCCCACAGAGGGAGGACATCTCTGAACAGTACCGGCACGACACTTCAATCCCTCATAATCATCACGACACAGTGTTGACAGTGAAATTGTCCAGACAATGCAGATAAGGCTCCCCTCAGTCTGTTATTGATGCCCACTTACTGTTAGAGGTCCTCAGCAACCCTCTTCCAGCACACACCAACAATATGGCTGTGGCTTAGCAAATTCAAACCCTGGGATCTCCACTGTGTCCCTACTTGACAGAGGCACAGCACACTAGCCTCACACGGTGCCTTATGTGACCTACTTTACAGTGGCACAGTAGCCTACTGTACTGGGGAGGCAGACGCCAAGCACACTCTGGCTAAGCTGTCATTCCCTAGGGCAAACAGCCTAGTGTTGACCTCTACACCCATATGTTTAATTGTCAGATGCACATTATTTGTTGCTGATAGACTGTTTACAGGTCTTTATTGCCATAGCATTCCCTGTTTGTATGAACAACTTGTGTATCTGTGGAAGATGTTTGCATATGGGAGGGATCCACTATATCACATATGTCTCTCTAGTCATTTAACTGTGTGCACTGGGCAGATTGCTGTAATGTGGTTGGTTCATGGAATAACACTACAAATACCAGATATGTGTGGCCAACTGCTAAACTGAGATTTGGCCTAAGTGTGTGAGCATGCCCAGTTCAGCCTTCCCATGGCATGTTGTCTGACATATGTCTCATTTATCAAAGTGTGCGAGCATGCCCAGTGTGAGCTTTCCATATGTTGAACTCTGCAGCCCACCACATTTGTGGATGAGTGTGAACTTCAACAAATATCTCCCGTTTATGGTTGTGTGTTGTGTGTCATGTTGTGTAGTTACTGTCCAACTGCTTTGTGTGTGAACACAACAGGGATTATACTGTGCCTGCAGGGTTTGCATGGGATACTTTGCATACAGTTGTCAACATCTTTTCATACTGACCTAACACTGTAGTACCGTATAGTGTACTGGTTCAGTACTTTCACTGTGGTGGACAGTATCCTGGGCTTTAGTCCTATCACTGCTTTACAGTTCCATAGTGAGCACAACAGCCTGGTTAGGGGCCAATTGTGCACATCTGACCATGTTGCATTATGTTCAGATATGAACTACTTAAACCAGGCTTGTCCAACATTGGTAGTGTATTCCACAACATAGGTGTACATTTGCAAACACTAGCGATGTGCCTTAGGCCATTTCTAATGCTAGTCGGAGAGTGTGTTTGTCCTTGACACACATTGTAAGTGGAGTTTGCCATGACATATGTCATGGTTAGTATACTGTGCCTCCGTCTACCTGTGACATAACAGTGATACCCAGGGTAAACCCACCATCTCCCATCCACTCATCAAGATTCCTCTTGAGGAGAATCGATGAGTGACTCTATGGATAACCTGTACTGGGAGTTTACTCATGAGTAGGGGTGGCTTCTGTGTTATGGATCATGCAGTACAGCTTGTCCTATGTATGTCAGTGCTGGGGTTCAGGTCTCTCATGTGCATAGCTCACTGCCATTCAGATTGTACAAGGTGCAGCATGTTTATTGATTCCAGCTTGGACATGACTTTATACATCAGGCACAGCTTGCCTCTGGGTGGGCAGTATGGCAGTGTGTGTAGCTGCAGTTTGTTTAATCAGGCAACACATGGCATCTGTTCAAGCTCTTTGATACTCCTGGTGAGGTACTGTTGGGGACTTTACAGTTGATGGAGGTATCTGCTGAGGTACATCCCACAGGGGCTATTGTAGTCAATTGTAACGCTGATGAAGGATGACTGCAGAGCCACAATGACCTCCCCTTATCTAGATCTGACAACCTTCATGATTAGGTGGGTATATGGTATGTTTTTGTAAACACTACAGCCACATGTTTGTCCAATGCAGGATATCTATCACCTTGTGTCCCCAGGTCTCTTATTACATGTTAAGTATGTAATGGGTTAACACCTATGTGGTAATTGGTGTGCACTTACTGTATATCCACGGGGGTTGACTATACACTTTTCTGCAATTAGCTTGCTGACATGGCTATGGCACCAGTTGTCTGTTTCTATGTGGCCCTTTTGTGGGATGCTTGTGTCAGCTGGAGGGTCAGATATGGTGGGCAGTTTGTAGTCCTCTGCAAACATGTTCAGACACAGTCCTTCCATGTTGGCCTGTACCTATGAGACATATATACCAAATGAGGGAGGTCCCAGGACCAAGCCTTGTGGGATGCCAGTTATATCTGGTTTGTAGTCTGACATGGCTGCAGCATGTCTGACCATATCAGTTCTGTCCTTGGTCTGGTTTGCAACCCCTCTACTGACATAGGGGTTTATATTTAAGCTGGTGAGCATATCTATAATGAACACATAGGGTATTGTATGGAAGCCTTTGCAAGGTCCAGCTACGCTGTGTGGACCACATTGCCCTCATCAATGACCTTAATGACTGTTTCAAATGAGTCAAACATGTTTAGGGGCAGGATCTGCACTTAAGAAAGCCACACTGGGTAGGGTCCGGTGTCAACAGGTCCCCAATATCTTTATGTCTGCGGTACATGCTGATCCTTCCCATAGCTGTGCAGACCAATCTTCACAGGATTCTGGGGTGGTAGTTTTCAGTATCCTTTCAGGCAACACCTTTGTTGAGAACGACCACTGTTGTTGTACACTGCTCTTTGGGTACATATCCTGTGGTAAGGCTGACATTGAGCAGTAGTGTTATTTGGCATTCCATTCTTCTTGCAGTCCATGTTGGACTCAGCCCAGGACACCATCTCATACCATTGCTGCTCTGTGTTTTGCTTTGTAGATGCTGGCTGTTACCTCAGCATCTGCAATGTCAGGGGGCCAGCAGTCTGCTGGGATAGATATTTTGCATTCTGGGGGGGGGGTTTGCACTGCACCTGTCAGGATGTATGTTGGCAATATGTGTGTGTGTTTGGTATGTTGTTTGTAATATTTGTGTGATTCAGAGCATATCTGTGAATTCCCAACACGGTTCCTACCATCAGTTGAGGAAGCCTTGGGATTATCCTTAGTGTCCTGTACAATTTGTATCTTCATAGGTTCATAGGTTCATACTAGGCTATCCACCCTAGGGCATTTGTAAGCCTAGCCAGAGTGTGTGTGGCTTTCGCCACCCCTTACTATGTGAATATTATGGCCATTTATGATTTGCTTTGCTGTGCCTCTGTCTGGATGTGACACAGTGAAGACCCCCAGTGTAAATCTACGATCATCCATCCACTTGGCAAGATTCCTGTTGAAGAGTGTCAGTGAGGGGCTCTGCCTAACATGGAGTGAGATTCTGTTCCAGGGTGTGGGGAGCCTCTGGGTTATGTATCTGTCCCTCCATCACATCCTATTTCATTATGTGTTGAGGTTGACATCTCTCACTCTCACAGCTCCGATGGCTTTGAGTTTTCTGGGGTGGAGCATGTCCATTACTCCGGTGTTGGACATGGCCTTGTACAACAGACATACAATGCCTCTGTGTAGGCAGTATGTGACTGCATTCAGCTGGGGTGTCTACAGCCAGGCAGCATATGACATATATTTGAGAACCTTTATCCACTTGGTGAGGTACCTTTGAGGTCTTTCTAACTGCTGCAGGTGTCAGGTAAGGTACATCCCAAATGAGGCATTGTACTAGATTATGGGTCTGATAAGAGAACAGTATAGGGGCACAATGACCTCTGTTGACATAGATGTGAATCCTTTCATGATACGGTGTCCAATATAGACAGTCTTCCTAGCCACATTGGCAATGTGAGTGTCACATAACAGGTTACTGTGCACTTTTGTCCCTAGGTCCCTGATTACTCCTTCCATACATAATGGTTTACCACCTATGTGGTAATTTGTGAGTACCTTGTTTGGTATTTGGTGGGACATTCATACTGTCCAGTGTCTTCAGGATGGCTGGGTGGGGTTCCTGTGTGTGAGAGTGTGGTCTGTAGCATGCTACAGACTGTACGGCAGTCTTGCCTATGGTTAGTTGCACATGGGTGGACTCCAATGCCTTGTGCATTGTCAGTTACCTGGACGTATGGGTGTCTGTGCTGAATATGGATACTCACCCTCCTATTATGTTTTGTTCCAGGTTTTGGGGCCATAACGCATGATATGTGGTATAACCTGGTAGTGCTGGTGTGCTGTCAGGAGGCTTGAAGCAGGTTTCTGTCACTGCACAGACATCGATGTTCTCCATACTGGGAAGGGCCTCGGGAGCATGCATATTGAGGTTTACACATCTGACATTGGTCAGCATTACCCTTATGTTTCTTTCCACTTATGTTTTCTAGGGTGGTGGGTTAGTCTTTTCAGCCTTGCCTACGAAAGGCTCTATGGAGGTGGCAAAAGCCTTATCCAATATCCAGACGCCGAGGGGTAACAGGTGCAAGCCATCCCTGGAACAGCTGTGTGGCTTGTCAAGCATGACAACCCAAGCAGACAGACATTGGATTCCCTTGGAATGACACCAGTAATTGTGCCACTTGTTATAACTGATAATTCTGTGTTTGTACTGTGGCATCATTCTTGGTGAGGGTAGGATGCTGCAAATGGTCAGTGTCATACCGGCCTGGACTACATAATCGGAGAGCTCATCTATGTCTCTTTTCATGTAGTCCGGGGAGATACATCTCAGGTCATTCACACCAGCATGGACTATGACTGCATCATATTTCTACTTGCTTTGGGGTGACCTGCATACTTGTGTTATCTGGCGTATTGTAGCAGCCTACAGGCAGCTTACTGTACCCTTTCCCTTGTTCAGTCTAGTGTGCGGGACAGCAGCGTGTCTCACTATGGAGTCACCTATTACAACTGTATCAGGCATGTTGTTTCTCCTTCTGGCCTGTGACTGTTTGCCACACCAGCTTTGTGTACTATGTGTTGCATGTGCTATGTTTGGAGGTTGTTTGATTGGGTGTCTGCTTTGGAGGCCTCTGTTGGTGTGGTGTGTTTGTAATTCAGGCCTCCGGGAATGTTTTTCTGTGTTTATGTCTTTGGTTTGCAGTTGTCATAGGTCTATGTGGGACTGGGTTTGTAGTGTGTGTGGTTACCTTCTCCTCCTGACTATTTTTGGTAGTACTGAGTTGAGGGAGCTCAGCCTCCAGTTTGGATAAATGGTTGCATCTCTCACATATATTTGTATTTCTTGGGGGGAGTTGAGGGTTGTCTGTGTACTTGGGGCAGGTGTAACATTGCCTCAAGATTCACAGATTCAACTTGTTGTAGCTGGCCTTAGTGGATTGTATGTGTGGACATATTTTATTGCCATACTACTGATCAGTGATTACTTCTTTTTTTATGTTTGCTCTATCATGTAGCAGCTTCCTCATTCTCTTGCATGGTTTGGTAATGGCTGGAGTCCACCATGCCAGATGCCTGCGTGTATGGCATTGTGTCTTGTTTTAATTTAGGATTGCATAATCCAAGCATTCCTGGCAGTGTTCATGGAATGCCTCTATAACAGGTTCTGAGGTGTGGCCCATATTTTGCACCTGCACAGGGCCTTTAATGGATTCCACATCAGTTTGGAGGAGTGCAACTTTTGCTTTACACATGTTTTTCACTGTGGTTTTCTGGCCAGGGACTGTGGTCAGGATGTTTATATCCAGTGTGATTACTCTATGGTCTGGTCTTACCAGTGAGCAATACACTTCTCATCTTGCCATCCAGTACCCATGTTGCTGATTATCACATCCAGTATGCTTACCCCTCTTGTGGGAGTGGTACGTTGTTCCTGGGCATTTTGGTTTATTGATTCTATGAACTTTTGTCCTACAGTGTTGGAGCTAGTATAATGCTCCCAGTCTATGTCTGGGTATTTTCAGTCACCCAATATAATGTTTATTTATTTATTTTTATTTTTATTTTACATTTGTTGACCGGGCTAGTCTAGCTGGATACATGTCCATTTTCAGTAGAGGCCCAGGGAGATAAGCTCCACTTATAAACTTTACTGATGCTAAGTATAAAAACAGTTAAGAAATAAATTCTAATATAAAAAATAGTAATAAACAAGTGGTATAAAAAAAAGAAAAAAGTAATGGAGATAAGCTCCACTTATAAACTTTACTGATGCTAAGTATAAAAAAATGTTAAGAACTAAATTCTAATATAAAAAGTAATAATAATTAAGTGGTATAAAAAGTAATGGAGTAAAGAAAGCATAGTAGAACAAGATAGCAGGAAGTATCTCTTAAACATTTCATAGAGAGGGAAATGGAAATAGCTGAAAAGAAAGTGAATTAATATTGGGGTGAGTAGGTCAGATGAACATAAAATAATGTTAGTCAGGGTTGGTACAGGGGCACAGCCATTGTGTTTTGAGGTAAAGCTTGAGTTTCTTTTAAAGAGAGATTTAGAGGGAATAGATGAGAGTTCAGACGGAAGCAGGTTCCAATGTTTTCCAACAGTGTTTGAGAAAAGAGAGTCTCCGGCCTTGTTGTTTGATTTGACTGTGTCTATAAGAAGTTTGTGTGCAGATCTAAGGGACTTTAGGTTGTGGTAAGGGTGAATCAGGCTTGATAGTATAGGGGTTTTGTCAGGTTGATAAAGAATTTGATGGGTTATGGTAAGCTGGTTAGTTTTTAGTTGCTGTTGATATTCAAGCCAGCCTAGTTGTTTTAGATTATTACAGTGGTGGGTTCTGTAAGGGTTTCCAGTGGCAAATCTGGCTATGTTGTGGTAGGAGTTTTCTAGTTTCGACAGATTTGTTTTGGATAATTTAGTAAAAATTGGGGAGGCATAGAGAAGGGGTGAGATAAGGTGGGTGAGGGCTATAGTTGTTCTAGATTCTGGAGTTAGGAAAGGTTTGATTCTGTAGAGAGAGCCTATTTTTTTGTTAATGCTTTTTAGTGTGTTGTTAATATGGGCATTAAAGTTAAGGTTGTTGTCTATGGTAATGCCTAGTAGTTTGGTAGTTGACTCTTGAGATATAGGTGTGCCATTTGCTGATGTTATGGTGAAATCAATGAGGGGAGATTTGCTAGATGGTGTAAAAAGGAGCAGCTTAGTTTTTTTAGGGTTGAGTAGTAGACAATGTTGGGAAAACCAGTCTTCTACAGAGTTAAATATGTGTTGTGTGAGGGAGTGAAGGTGTGATACAGTTGTGGTGGAGCAGACAAGTGTTGAATCGCTCATACTGTATGCATGTGGCTTGGGAGCCACATGGTGTAGGTCATTGATAAATAAGGAAAATAGCAGGGGACCTAGTATAGACCCTTGTGGGACTCCAATGCTGACAGGCAGTTGGGAGGATAGAGTGGAGTTCCAGAGTACTGCTTGATGTCTGTTTTGTAAGTAGGACTTAAACCAGTTAAGAGATTGGGTATCAAGTGAAGTGGAATGGAGAATGTGAATGAGTATTTGGTGGTTGACCATGTCAAAGGCTTTGGATAGATCTAAGAAAATTGCTGAGGAGAGGGTGTTATTGTTGCGATTTTTGTTGATTGTATCTGTAAAGGGGAGGAGGGCAGTGGTTATACTGTGGGATGGTCTAAAACCGTGCTGGGTGTTAGAGAGTAGGTTATTATGGAGAAGGTGGTGAAGCAGTTGCTTGTGTATACACCTTTCCATGATCTTAGATTAGGGTGAAAGAAGGGCTATGGGGCGGTAATTAGATATTTCAGTAGAATTTCCCCCCTTATGGAGTGGGATAATGTGGGAGATTTTCCAGAGTTTAGGGACATATCCTTCAGTGATGGTTCTGTTGATCAGAATAGAGATAGGTAAGGCTATTGCTTTGGCTGCTAATTGCAAGTATTCTGCGGGTAATAGGTCGGCAGAGGGAGTACATGGTTTGAGTTTTTTTAGAAGGGAGAGAATATAAGTAGTTGAGACTGGTTGGAAGTGAAAAGTAGGGGGTGGGTTTGTTATGCTCGTTGACATGTTTGCATTTTTGATGGGAAGTTGACTTGCTAAGGTTTGTATAGTTTCTGTGAAGAACGAGTTAAAGGAATTTGCTGTTTGTTTGGGGTTATTTATGTCAGAGCCTTGTGGGGTGGGTGTGACAGGTTTACATGGCTGTAGTAATTGATTAATGGTTGCCCAGAATTTTTGGGTGTTTTTTTGGGGAGAATGTTGTGGTTTCAGGTAAAAAATTTTTTTATCGTTCATTATTAGTTTTTTGGTCTCATTTCTTAGTTGCTTAAAGGTTTGGAAGTCTGTGGTGTTTTTAGTTAAGCGAGATTTGTTCCAGGCTTTATTCCTGAGAGTGATTTTTTGTTTGGTTTCTTTTGATAGCCAGGGGGCAGGTTTAGTTTTGATTCTGATGGAGCGTGAGGGGGCATGATAGTTGAGGATAGTTAGAAACTTAGCATTAAAGACATCAACAGCTTCATCTAGTTGAAGATGTTTTAAGGGTGTCCAGTTGCATGCTTCTAGTTCTTTTTGGAATAAATCCACGTTGAATGTTTTTTTGGATCTGATAGTTCTGGTTATTATTTGGGTAGGAGGGTTGGTTTTAAGCCTAATGATGTAGGTTAGTAAGTGGTCACTTATGTCATCAGGGAGTGTTCCTGTTGTATAGGTATGGGGTTGGTAGTTGGTGAGTATCCAGTCTATGGTACTTTCTTTTTTGTTAGATTTATTTATTCTAGTGGGGGAGGTGATGGTTTGAGAGAATCCATAAAGGTTGATATGGCTAGTAGGTTGTTTGTTGTTACAAGATTCCCAATCGATGTTTACATCGCCTAAGATGATTATCTCTTGGGGTAAGTTTAGTGATAGCCAACATAGGATCTTTTCGATGGTGGAAATGTTATTACCTGGGGGTAGATAGATGCAGATAATATAGATTGATTTGACTGGGTTTAGTTCTAGTTTGGTAATAAGAATTTCAGCGTTTGAGTCCTGGGAGGTTTTGGTGGTATGTGGTTATTTGAAGGTTAGTTTTAAATAATATGGCAATACCTCCGCTTTTGAGAGTCTGTCGAGTCAGAAGATGTTATAGCCAGGAGGAATGATTTCACTGTCTTTTGTTGAGGGTTTTAACCAGGTTTCTGTTAGGCAAATAATATCAAAGGAGTACAGCTGTAGGAGAGCATGTAGTTGAGTTGTTTTATTATTAATGCTACGTATGTTAAGGTGGGCTACTGAGAGTGAGTTTTTGGGTTGTCTAAGCAGAGGGTTATCAATGGGGTCTAGTTTACTGGATTGATTTAAGGAGGTGTCAGTTGGGCCTGGGTTTGGGTGAATATCTCCATTCTTAAGTAGGAGGAGTAGTGTTATGTAGGTACTTTTTGTATATTTGCTATGTGGGAGGGGTATCTTTATGGGATTAGGGTCAACAAGTTTGATGTGAGTAGTTCTATGATATTTGGATAATAGATAGCTAGGTACTGAAGTTATGTTGATGTGATGGTTGTGGTGGATAGGAACTAAGGAGGCAGTTTGTTTGTGTGATGTGTTGAGGTGAGAGAGTAGTGGTTGTTCATAAGAGGTAGTAAGGTGTGCTAACAATAGAGTGATAGTGAGAGAGAACAAGATTATGGTATGTGTGAGTGCTAGGGTGGGATGTTTAAACATTGTAAAGGTAGATATGTATTGTAGTTGTTGTGGGTGTAGGAGTGTTAGAGTAATAGGTGGTATATGTGAAAGGGTGTGGTTTTGGGAAGAGGTAAAGGGAGAAGAGGAGTTGGTTGGATAGTTGTAGTTGGGCTGTAATTGGAGGAACAGGAGGGGGGTGTGTCTAGGTAGGTATATCCCTAGATGCACGGGGGGTGGGTGGGATTTGGGGGTAGGGTAGGGGAGCGGAGTGAGCCCGCAGGGCGAACGGAGCAGGTAGAGACAAGACAGAGAAGTTAGCAGGGAAAACAATCAGTAGTTCAGGTATCTAAGGTAAGTGTAGATAAGGTGTGAGTGGAGAAGGTTAGCTGATACAGGAGAAAGAAGAAGAAAGGCTTCCTGAGGGGTAAGCACTGAAAGGTACCAGGTAAGCTGGAGTTAGAGCAAATAGGAAGTATGGTAGAAGAGGTTTTCAAGTTAGCTCAATAGCTTAGGGAGAGGGAGAGAGATAGATAGGGGTAAGGCGCCCCCTAGTGGGCAGGATAGGGAAAAAGAAAGAGTTAGAAAGGGAGCAGCTAAGTATAGGAACTGGTGATGAGAAGCTTTGATATATTCATGTACTCCAACATAGGCCAGGTGCAGTTCCTGGTGTTGTGATGGTAGTCTGTAGCAGGTTATAAACTGGGAGGCAGTTTTAGCCACTGTTACTTGACCATGGCTAGTCCATGCTGCTTCTTGTTGTGGTACCAACATGGGGGTGTGGTTATCCTTGACAATTATTGCTAGTCACCCTCCTTTTGTAGCTTGTTCCATGTTTTGAGGCTGTACAGCACAGTATGAGGTGTAACCTGGTAGTGTTAGGGTGCTGTTGTGAGCCTTGACCCAGTTTTCTGTTACAGCACAGATATCAACAGTCTCCATACTGGGTGAGTTTAGACTGCATGCATCTTGCTGTTTAGACTTCTGGCATTGGGTAGCATTACATCTAGGTTCTTATCCCTTCTGATACCTATGGAGGTAGGTTTGTGTTTTGAGCCTTACCTATTCAGGGCATGCTATGGGTAACAACAGCCTTTGCCAGTATCCATACGGCCTTTACTGATAGGTGCACGCCAGTCCTAGCAGGTGGAGCATCATGTCATGCTCAGCATGTCATCCCAGGCTGGCACACTTTGGATCCCCCTTGACTAACTGTAATACTTCAGCCAATTATTGCAATTGATCATCTCATTGTCATATTGCGGCATGATGCTTGGTGAGGGTAGGATGTTAGTCATGGTCCTCAGGTGTGCATATAGTACATGGTGTTACATTACTTAACACATGGCATTCATGCCTCAGGTGGTGCTGCAGGGCTGCCTCTGTTGGATCCACATATTACACTCCCTGTACATGTTTGTGAGCAGGTCATGTCATTTTAGGCATCCCTGTTATTATTTGAGTGAGTCAGAGGGGGTATCATTCCCAGGGTTCCTACTGAGCCAATGTATGTGCTATGCGTTGCCTCTTTGCCAAGGCCAGGGCATACTGGGCACGCCTTCTTCTGCCTACTGGGGCAGGCTCAGGTTGTTCCTCCTCCGAGTCATGCTCTGCCTGTGATGGCCTTGGCAATGGTGGGGGGCTGTTTGGCTCAGCCCTATGCTGGTCCTGCTGCAGCTGTTTTCGCAAGATCATATTATGTAGCATAGAACATACCATGACAATTTGGGTACATGTAGTTGGTGTGTACTGCAAGGCTCCACCAGATGTGTCCAGACACCGGAACCATGACTTGAGCAGCCCAAACACATGCTCTATTACATTACGTGTTTGTGCGTGTGCCTCATTATGGGGTTCCTGTTCAGGTGTGTGTGCGTTTCTGATGGGTGTCATCAGCCACGGCTCCAGTGCATAACCTGCATCCCCCACTAGGTGTCCGTGTGGGATGTCCCCATTGGCAAATGTCTGGTACAGCTGTGTCAAATGCCAGATGTGGGAATCATGGTAGCTCCCAGGGCAGCCAGCACACACATTCATTATTATGCCCTGGGCATCACACACGACCTGGAAGTTGATGGAGGGGAAGCCCTTGCGGTTAATGTAGGCCCTACCCCGCTCACCGGCTGGTGCTTTGATGCGTATGTGCATGCAGCCCATTGTACCCACTACCTCAGGGTATTCTGCTATTTGCTGGAAGAGACGCATATTGCTGGCCAATACCTCACGGGCATTGGGGAAATATACATGATCACCGACATGTGCTGACATGGCATCCAGGAATTGGTGCAGTACCCTGGAGGCTGATGCCTGTGATATCCCCATCATATCACCAGTTGGTCTTTCGAAGGTACCTGTTGCTAGTATTCTTAGGCCAACACATACCTTCGTTTCCACTGGGATGGGTTCCCCTCTGTTGGTTCTATGTGTGAGGCGTGGCCTGCACAGCTCAACTATTTGCTGCAGGAGGTCTCTGTCCACTCTATAGCGCTCTACTATCTCCAGCTCATGTAACCCATGGTAGGTGACCCTGGGCCTGTACAATCTTCTCCGTCTCCTCACTGTGGGTTGTCTGGCACCATCTGCATTGTCACCACCCTCAGCAAGTCACCTATGTCTCATTATGACAGCTATGGCAGCCCCTAACATTTCTGCTCTGAGTTCAGCTTTTTCAGTTTTCACTTGTAATAGCTTACTCCTGTCTTGCAGTGTCTCTTTAGAGAAACATCCCGCACTGCCGTTTGCAGAGTTTTAAGTGCTGGGCTGGGCTACTATTCTGCCTGTGTAATTGCCTGCTTCTAATTGTTTTCACCTGCTAGCTCCAGCAGTATTCCCTGCTAGCTTCCTACGAATTCTGTTGCTTCCTTTTTCCTTTCTGTTTCCTCAGGGGGGAGCAGCGTGCATACCAGCAGAAACACGCTCACAGTGGGTTACATGCGCGCACACATGCTTACACGGTTCAGAATCTGCTTATTCAGGTTAAAACGTGCGCATACCAGCGCAAACAGTCTTACAAGTCTGCCAACAGGCTCCCACATGCTCAGTCTGCCCTACACGCACGCACACCAGCGCAAACAGTTGTAAACATCTACCAACACGCTCCCACATGCTCAGTCTGCCTTACACGCGTGCATACTGTCCTACTCACGCTTCATGGCGTGCACACGTGTGCATGCACGCCCAGCAAGAAACTTTGGTGTAGGCAACAATGTACACCTTCCATTTCTTGACTTTCCCATGCTTATGTTGTGGCACTCCTCTTTCCATGATATGTGTCTGACATCTGTCATGTAACACTGACCTCCAATGAACTGCATTTCTTTCTGCCATTCCCCCCTGTGATGTCACCTATCTCCTACTCTGTTCCTCCCCCTTATGTAACTCTTACACTACTCAGAATGTGCTCATTTGCTATGTGACAGTGGAATTCAGTATCCTAACACTCATTTGCATCAGATTGCCTACTAATGCTTAGTTACATGTCTTAGACTCAGCTTCCCCCCTTAGCAACCACTAAACGGTGGCCATGTTGTTTTTGGTCTGCTGGTCCCTGCATTGTAAATCCATGTATTGCATAAAACCCACATTTGTGGGTTTATAACCTTCATTTTTATGTTTTATATAGTGCAACCCGTTTGCGCGGGGCTACGCTGCGTTTCCATGCTGCCTGACACATATGCACCCTTTATTTGGAGCTGACATGGCTCCATTGTGTTTTTTGCAGAAACGTACTCAGTTGTCAACTGAGTACATTTCTGCAGCTAAAACGGCTCTTACACAGGCTGCTTTGGGCTTCCTGGATCGCTAATCTACCTCATTTGCATGCTATTCGGCTGCAAGTGAGGTGATTAGCATATCCACGCCCACTCCGTGTAAGAGACGTTTTAGCTGGTCTCTTACACGGACTTTAAAGCTGTTCCTGGATTGCGAAGGCTGCATGGAGTCTTACACTACTCTTAGACTCCGTGCAAGCCTTCGTGAATCCTGCCCTGTGATGTGAAAATGAAGTAATGTCAAAATTAAGTAGAAACTTTTCAAATGAGGCTGAGAACCGAATGTTTATATCAGCAGCACAAAGTTTAATTCTCAAAGCTGGTAGAAAGAAGAAGCTACAACTCAGTGACAAGAAATATGTATCCTAAATGACACAGTTGTGCAGAAAATACACAAAATACAGGACTATACATGTCAGCATGGAATTTAGACTCCATGAAAACTCTTCCACTGTACTATCCAACTAGCCATTTTATACCCATCACTGTTCATAACTGTATCCCTCAGATAAAGCAGCTCCTATAGGCAAAACATTATTCTAGTCTGTATAAATACTTTAACCATAGTTCCTTACTATTGTTCTACCTTAAAACTGATTCTAACTGTACTTTGAACCTTCTACTTGACCGAAAGATACATCTTCTGCTCATTTCTGCTTATACTTTAACTCTATATTTCTGTTTCTATCCAATGGCATCTTAAATCTGACAAAATACTGTTATGTCTATTTGAATTTTACTCAAACAGTTACACTCCTATTTTGTCACTATGCTTGTATACACCGAAAAGATTTTACTTGTTCGCCTTTAACTACTTGTTATAAGATTTTTATTTACTGATGTACCAATTTGTATTTGTAATAATATTCTCATGTAAATTTTCTGTGTATTTTTTGTCTATTTTATATATTGGAGCTTTTCTATCACAGGCCTCTGCTGAAAATGGGCTCATACCCAATCAGACTTTCCTGGTAAACAAATGCAAAATAAATAGATGTCCTTCAGCATACATACTGACCATGCATGTGATAATCTGAAGTACTAAGGTATATGTTGCCATAATGTACAGGCCTTCCAATCACCAGTATACAATACAGACCTCATACATAGTAGCATGATGGCATCGTGTCATAACTAGAAATACAGATCTTATGCACTGTATGTAGCTAGAATGGGCATCATAACAAAAGAATTAACCCCCTACATCTACACTGTAATGTGTAATATGTATCATCATAATGGGAGTGTGCAGACCATATACAGAGGCACACAGAATGCAGACTCTTTCAGGGTAGCATAACCCTTTACATCAAGAAGTACTGAACATTATGTGGTAGTATGATATATGACATAGCATAAAACGTAGGTTTTCCATGTTGCAGAAATGATAGAGGCCTGGCAATCAGCACAGCAAAATAGAATGCATACCTTTTACTTGGCTGCAGGAAGAATACCCCCTGAAAATTACAATGCCACACATGCCTTCCTCGTTACATGATAGTAAGATGCCCAACACATCGACAAGTAGCTGAAACCTTCTTTAATTTAGCATGAACCATAGGCCTTTCATATAGTACTATGAAGTGTAGACTCCCAAAAGGCTATAATAAAGTTTAGGTCTCCTTTAAAACAGTATAAAGGCATGGCCTCCTATTAAACAGTATAAAGCATAGCTCTCTCATATCGTAACAACAGCTATATATATGCTCTGCATGTTTACATGAAATATAAGGCTTTTACATCTTATCATGAAGTAAGAGCTCAATATGGGAGCATAAGATATAGGAGCCATTTATAGGTTCATAGGTGGGTACTAGGCTATTGGCCCTAGGACCTATATAAACCTAGCCAAATAGCACCCTGGCTTTTGCCACCCAAGACAATTATTTTCCTGTGCCCCTGTCAAGCAGAGCCACAGAAGTGATCCCCGGGGTGAATTTCCTATATCCCATCCAATCATGAAGATTTTTCTTGAAGAGTGCTAATGAGGAGCTTTGTTTGATATAGATAGGTAGTTTGTTCCAGAGTATGGGAAGTCTCTGAGACAGGAATCTATCCCTCCAGCATGTTCTCTATATTGTGGTGACAAGGTTTAGGTCCCTAGAGTGTGTAGCTTGGAGGGATTGGGATTTCTGTACATGGAGCATGTCCAACAGCTCTGGGTTTGACATAGCTTTGTATGTTAGGCACAGATCGCCTCTGAGTAGGCGATATGCGACAGTGTAAAGCTGGAGTTTTTTGAGACAGTCTGCATAGGGCATCTGTTTGAAGCCAGTAATCCTCTTTGTGAGGTATTTCTGTGGCCTTTCCAGTTGTTGTAGATGTCTTGTGAGGTACATACCAAAAAGGGCATTGTACTCTATAATGGGTCTAATGAGTGATGAGTAGAGGGGAACATTGACCTCTTTTTTCCTTGATGAGAAACCTTTTGTGATGAGGTGTACCATGTAGAAGGATTTCCTGACTACTGTGTCGATGTGATTATCAAAGCAGAGACTACTGTCCACCTGTGTCCCAAGGTCTCTTATCACACTTTCGGTGTTAAGTAGACTACCGCCTATGTGGTAGTTCATGGGTACAGAGTTTTTACCAAAAGGGATGACAATGCACTTTTGGGCATTGAGCTTGAGGCCATGGCTTTGACACCAGGCATCTGTCTCAGTGAGGCCCTTTTGTAGGATGTCCACATCTTTAGGAGATTTGATTATGGCTCCTAGTTTGCAGTCATCTGCGAACTTTGTTAGCCAAAGACCTTTTGTGTTAGCCTGTACTTCAGAGAAGTAGATACCAAACAGGAGAGGACCTAGGACTGAACCCTGTGGCACTCCACTTATCACTGGTCTAAAGTTGGATTTAGAGTCTGCTACTTTCACAGTGTGGATTCGGTCAGTGAGCCAGTTGGCAACCCATCTTGTGACATAGGGATTTATACCTAGTTTAGCTAGTTTGTCTATAATTCCAGAGTGGGGGATGGTGTTGAAAGCCTTGTTGAGACCTAGATAGGCTGCGTGTACCACCTTACCCTCATCTACAGCTTTGGTGACCACTTCAAAGAAGTCTATCAGGTTTAGGAGACATGATCTGCCTTTTACAAACCCAAACTGGGTAGGATCCAGAGTTTGGAGATTACCAATGTCATTGTTTATAAGTTCCATGATGATGCGCTCGTCAGGCTAATGGGGCGGTAGTTCCCAGGGTCCGTGGTGGCTCCCCCTTTGTGGAGTGGGATAACCTTTGCTGTGTGCCATTCAGTGGGCACAAAGCCTGAGGTGAGGCTATGATTGAACATGGTAATTAGGCGGGGTGCCATTTTGTTCTGTAGTTCATGTAGAACACAGCCTGGGATGTTGCCAGGTCCCATGGATTTTGTGTTCTTGGCTTTGGCGAGTGTGTTTTTTACCTGTGCAGCCATGATTACAGGTACTTTGCATTCTTCCAGTATAGAGATGGGTCCTTTAGGGGATGAGAGAGGGGTAAAGTTAACAGTGAACCTATCTGCCAGGATGTTGGCAATATCAGTTGGTTCTGTATATTTAGTGCCATTGTGCTGTAACTCAGAGCAGATCTGGGTGTTGCCATTGAGATTCTTGACATAGCTATAGAATGCTTTGTGGTTGTCTTTAGAATCAGTGGCGATTTTGTTTTCGTAACCAGCTTTGGAGGATTTTATTAGGGATCTCGGCTTCTTACTGAGGCTGACCACGGAGTTCCTCCAATCATGGGATTTTACTCTTTTTTGAAACAGTTTCTTTCTTCTGTTGTAGAGTTTGTTTATAGCAGGGGACCACCAGACTGGCTTCCTTTTTTGGAGGATAGCATCTTGGTTCTGTTAGGGATTGCACGATCCATGCACTTGTGTAAGTGCTTATAAAGTACAATTGTATAGGATTTAGCAGTCATATCTCTATTGTCCATCAGCATGGGTGTCGTGAAGTTTGCTACTTCTGTCTTAAGAAGCGTGAAGTTGGCTTTGGAGAAATTTTTTATGATGGTTTCCCTAATGGGGGGTGGGGCTGGGATGTGGAGGTCTAGGGTGATTTGCTTGTTGTCGGATCTGACCAACGAGCCAGCGTCTTTTAAGGGATTTAGTATCACAAGGTATAACTGCCTCCCTGCACAGTGGAATGCAGGCTTCTGAAAGTAGAATACACAGTGAGCCTTCAGAGGCTAGTGAAAACGACAGGCTTCTTCCATAGCAACATGGAGTAAAAGCCACTAGTATATTAGTATGAAGTAAATGAATCCTTCATATAAATACATTTCACATAATCTTACCTATTTATTTTATTTAATTTTGTTAGCTGAGGCAGAACACTAGGCTCTTTGCCCCATTTTCAGGTAAAGCCCAGGAATAAAACAAAAGTGAAATATGTGTTATAACTCATAAACATGGAGTGAATTACAGAGAATAATTAGAGCTATAATACATATGCAATTTAGAGCATTAGTCTAACACAAAGTAATTAGTGGGAAAATGTAATAGTGAACAAGTACAGCAAGAGTCGACATTAGTTTCAGGAAAGAAAGACTGTGGAAACAAAGTCTGCATACAAACTATATAGGAGGTAGGCTCTAGTCAATTGTCCTGGAGTTTCAAACAACAGAGGGAAATTGAAAAGGGATAGTTCATTTGTATGACAGAAGTAAGATGGCAGTTGAGTCGGGTAACTGCCAGTTTTAAAGAAGGAACAGACAGCTTCATTGAAGCGGCAGTGTTTCAGTTCCTTCCTGAATATCTTAAAGGAAATCAATACAAGGAACAGATCTCTTATGTACATGTAGTACAGGCCTCCAGCTCATAGCACAAAATTTGTCTCCTACATGGTAGCACAATGTACTCAGTCTATGTTTTACAGTCAAATGAATTAAGTTTCAATACACCTTTATCCATAAAAGATTATTCCCACTTTTGCCACCCATATATTAAATGCAGAGCTGTAGCTAAGTACCTGCATCCTACAGGGTAAGTATATGACTTGGCCAAATAAAGCCTGGCTGAATGCCCACATCGACCAAAACTGAAGGTCACTAGCAAAACTGTTAAAGGCTTCTCCTTTCCCCTCTGCCCTAAGATCACGTGACCTCAAAGTTAATTGTATTAAGTAGGTTAATGCAGGGTACATAATCTTCTCTATGGGCTAAACCTCGCCCACCAAGAAAAAAAAAAAATTTTGAATGTTTTGCCGTCTTTCAAATGATGTGTGTAACCTAGCTAGATTATGTTTAGCTTATCAAACTAGGTATTTTACAAGCAACAAAGTCATTTCAAATGCATTTGCCTAAACTTTCTTACTATCAAATCTATCCAAAGTGCCAGCTGACAAAAATAAACTGAATCAATTACAACTTCAGGCCATAACAATCCCCTTATATGCTTCACAGCTGTTATTCATGGTCACATGCCAAATCCATTAACAAAATGGCAGAATATGCCTCATCATGATCTTATGCTGCATGGCTCAGATTTGTGCATCTGTGTATACACTCCCCCAATAATAGGCTTCATTCACTGAAACATATATATTATTCATGAAGAGCAACAACACAGGTTCAGACATTCAGGCAAAACTACAGTAATACCAAGACTCATCTGCCTGCTTTTGAAGGCAAAGACCAGAAATATTGGACAGCATCTCAATAGTGCTCCATTTATAGATATTTGAAAGCATGTGAAACAGCAGACTGCGACCTACTGCTGAATGAGTTACATGGGCTTGGCCTCATTAACCAGAAATAAATCTGGGTCACTGATTCAGAAGCTGTTTTGTAAAGATCACTGCTACTCTTCCCCCCAATCTAAAGTGCAAGAGCCTCCCAACTGTCAATGCACAGAGCTCTTCTGTAGGACTTTTACAGAAATACCCTTCCTTGGGCATCACCTTCCATGTTTATGACACTGCAGGGTATTTAATTAATTCTATGTAAGGACTTCAGGAAGGACTTTAACCAAGTAAATCAGTCAGTGGCTCTTAACAAAAAAAAAAAAGACTACATATTACCCCGGATTCACGAACCCTCCGTGTAAGACTAAATAAGTCTTACTCGGAGGCTGCAGTTGAATGGTATGATGTCAGTGTGCCATGAATATTCATGAGGACACGCTGACTCAACTCCAAGTCTAACACGGACCGTGCAGGAAAGCAGGGGGCGTGTCCGACTGCCGAGCAGTCTAAAGGTCCACACCCCTGCAAGTGTCCGAAATGTAAAATGTCAACACACAAGAGTGAGTCCGCTCAAATGTCCATGTACCCAACACCACACTCCCTGATATTGTAAACCCCCAGCACAGTTATAAAAAGTAAAACATTATTTTTTTTTTCTAATTCCCGATATAGCTGCCCGTATTTGTGTGTGCGCGTGTGGGTGTGCTCATTGCTTAGCTGCAGTTAGCAATCCCAACATGGAAGAGCATAAGAAGGAATGTTTATGCCAGCTATGCCACATAGCAATAGCGTAATGGTAGAGCATTCACACAAAGGGAAGGCATTCATGGTTTGAATCCTACCACTCCCCTTCCTATTTATGTTTTAAATTAGTATATGAAATAATTCCTGACATATATGATTAAAATTTTACTAAAAAGCATTGAAATGGCCTATGTATCAGTGAACAAAATATATATTTATAAAGGATCCTGACATATAATTGCCCGTAGTTAAGCAGCACTTTACCCAGCACAATATAGTTCCCCGTAGTTAAGCGGCACTTTAGCCAGTGCAATATAGTTGCCCGTAGTTAAGCAGCGCTTTACCCAGCGCAATAGAGTTGCCCATAGCTAAATAGCACTTTACCCAGCTCAATGGGCAACATGGAGCAACGTAGAGCAAAGTTGTCTAAACACAGCCACACCCCCTAGCCTGTCTGGACAGTAGTAAAATAAAATGCAATGACAAGGTTCGAACCCAGGACCCTGTACACTATAATCAAAGTACTGAGCCATTAAGCCATGACAGCTTAGGATAAGTAGTCACTGTTAACATATATATACTTATAAATAGTAGATTAACCATTACTAAGCAGGTCTGCAGTCAGCCGAGAATTTTCAAAAATGGCCAATCACAAAAAAGTGTGGGAAATGCGGCATATTTAAGCCCCATAGGCTAGAATACTCACCATAACTGATTGTAGCTCCCATCTGCAGTTAGAATGGCTGGTGCTGGAGAGGGTACACGCTTTAGAGCGCAATGTTGGGGCATCGAGGAGTCGAAATACATGGTTTGACTCCTTGTCCACCGTCATGAGTCAAGACTCCTGCAGGGCCAGTTCCAAGAGACAGAGTACAAGGCAGAGGCTTGGAACCGGCTAGCTCATGACCTCACCAGTGTCACAGGTGTTCCTCGGACTGGTGAGCAGGTCCGTCACCACCATGCAGACCTGAAGAGATGGAAGCAGGACCTACTGAACCAATGGATACAGGAGGCCCATGGGATGCAAGATGCCCCAATACTGAGTAGGTAGCCATGGAATGCAGTATGTAAGACATGCTAATTGATTCTGTATAATGGATAGGTCTGTCTCAATATCCCTTCATTTACTTCACAGCTGCAGGTGTCCGTGCTGCGAATCAGTAAGCCTATGCAGATAGGCTGCACCACCAGGCAGGTTAGTAATTATTCTGCATGCATTGTTATATAAAATAGGTGAGTGATCCTGAAAGAAAGTGTTGTAGCCCAATAATACAGCCATAAAATGCCCTGAATAATTCCTCTGCATGTACTGTTATATAAAATAAGTCAGAGAGCCAGAAAAAGAGTGTAGTAACCCATTATGAAAGGTAAAATATGTCCGGAATAATATCTCTGCATGTACTGTCATATAAAATAAGTGAGCGAGCCTGAAAAAGAGTGTTCTAACTTGTTAATAAAGGTATAATATGTCTTGAATATGTCTGCCATATGCACTGCAATATCAAGTAAAAGAGAGAGCCTGTGGAAAAGTATGTAATGTAATTAATAAAGGAATAAAACTTGGAGTGTGTCTGTGTCACTTACTTTGAAATGGTGTTGTACCCTTCATTATACAAATAGTACTGTTTTAATAAGTGCTGGCAACCCACAGTTGGGCAGTCCCATCTAAAGTGGTTGATGATAGGGCCAGTAGCTGTGAAGCATATATACAGTCCTCAACAGTCAGTTACTGGCTGGCATGCAT
The DNA here is from genome assembly GCF_019279795.1 of Protopterus annectens. Taxonomy (NCBI): domain Eukaryota; kingdom Metazoa; phylum Chordata; order Ceratodontiformes; family Protopteridae; genus Protopterus; species Protopterus annectens. The sequence continues at coordinate 817,997,945 of NC_056725.1, forward strand.
AAGTAAATCTGGCACACGAGTAGCTTATTAATTTGTTCCCCAGAAATGTGAGTGTGCTACACGAAATGCAGGGTTCTGTACAAATTGAACTGAAAATGTCATGTGAACACATCCAGATATGTAGATAAAGAAATATAAATAAAATCAATAAATATGTAGCAGTAACATCTGCATCTTGGACAGTTAGTATGTCAGATATAGGTCAGGTATATAATGAACTAGCCAAAGCCATTACACAACCTAATGCATGTTGGCAAGTGTAATAATACACGTAGGGGATATACACCTGCAGTCAATAGGAATGTAGTGTAGACTAAAAGTACTTATAAGATTTTAATTGAGGTTTCTTTCTACACCCTACTGTATGTGCATAAACCATGCAATTCCACACCTCAATGGGTATGTGTAATCTCAAAACATTTGTTGGGACATATGTCCTATTGTTCTATAAATATCTGCATCCACTTTGATGCATGTGCCCTGTTCAAACACCACAATCATGGTGGCCTGTTGCTACCAATCATCCCTGCATGCTGTTGGAATGTCCACTGTCATTCAATATATGCATGTGCTATGCTTGATGTTCAACTGTTGGAACCTTGGTGTGTTGGGTCAATGGGAATATTACTGCATGCTGTTACAACTAATTTGGAATGCTGTTGTTTATGTTGTAATTAAACACACCTAATCACAGAACGTATGGGAAGGCAGGTCCCAGCAGACCCACCTGTCCCTCCTCAGCTGGCGAGTGCACCTGGCACCAGCAGGTCCGGTGCCCAGCCCGGGCTCCCCTCCTCCGGTGGTCCTGTGCCACCTTCAGGTGGAATCACTGCAGGGGATGGGGCTCGTCCCCCCCATGCAAGCATGGGCGGAGTAGGGCCACTTGTCACCTTTCGAAGGGTCCGGGTTGTGGTGCATAGGGAGATCCAGCATTCAGTCGCTGATCCCCTACGCCAGCTCCAGGTGAGAATAGCGCGGCTCATGGGTGAGCCTGCCCATCCTGCACAGCCCCCAGCACAGCCATCCTCAGGGCTCTGAAGGTGCAGTGGTGACTGCCCATGGGTGGGGATCTCAGTTCCACTGTTACCATCTGTGGGCTCATGGGCTTGCAATTTCCAAACATCCGTCCCCATCAATTAGGTTCACCCACCTCATGTGTCATACACCGCCCCTGTATGCATCTTGTTTGTCTTGTCTGTTTACCTCCCCAACCTACCTCCTCAAATATACCTACTTCCTCTTCCTCACTTTCCACTCTCACCTGAAAAATAAAAGGGCAATCTGTACCCACAAAAAAATGACACCCCATACATAACTGCCCATTTCGCACACATGTCCGCTGGACATGTAAACTGATAATTATAATTGGCCATACAACATACTTTGTTGTCCTCACCCCTCTCCCAGGGGTGGAAGGTTTCAAATTTCACTCCAAATTTATTGCATATGCACAGCTGTTGCTGGTAAAGAACTGGGCAGCTATGGACCTTCCCTACACCCGTCCTGCACATCCCGAGCTTGTTTTCCTACTGTCTTTCCCTCTTTGTGCCCCCTTTTTCACCACTTTCCTATCTCCCCATTTTCTTTTCTTTCAAAGAAATTAGCGAGAGGGTTAGTGGGAGTAAGTACTTTTAAGCAGTAGTAAGTGGGTTTAAGTGAGTGTGCGCATCTGTGTGCTTAGCTAAGCATCACTAAGCATCAAGCAAACCCACAAAAACCCACTTACAACTGCTTAAAAGTGCCTTAGTCACTCTATGTCAGGGCCTTTGTTCTGCTCAGTAGCAAAATAAAGCACCACTGTCAGTCTCAAACCCCAGACTTTGGGTATATTAGACTGCATGAAATCCCACTAAGCCACAGCAAACATACAATAACTTGGTGCTGAAATAAATATATCATGCATTACAATGAGGGAATGTAAAGGGAAATAGGAATGCCATAACACAAATCTTGTTCTGTGGGTCTTTACCAGCAGTTGTTGTGGAATTGCATGACATGACTGTGAAAAGAGAACCAGCCATTCTAGGAGGGAATAATGTTACAGTAGCACCTTACAAACCCCACACAGTATCAAACCAGGATGAACACTGGCATAGTTGAATAGGGCAGAGGTCAGACTTCCCAACTGTGACTGCTTTACAGGGATGTCCCTGATTCGTAAACAAATGTTAGCTGTGCCCCTCTGAATCACTCTGAAAAGTACTAACATTAGGCAGAAAAGTGGGGAATCACACTTAATGAATAATGTCAATAAGTGAGAGTAGACACTGCTTGCACATCAGAAAAGGTGTAGTAATACATATGCTCCGATTCCCTCGAAGTCTCAACTGAAATATGTCTGTAATATATTACAGGTGTATCTCACTTATATGTATCTTTCCCTGAGGCTGTTCAAATATATACCTGAGAGTATCTGAGGCCTGGCAGAGGCAGAAACACACAGGCATATCAGCATTTCTGCTGTTACGCACTCTGCAAATAGCTTTGGAAGGAGTTCCACAAGCATGCCTTTATGTAGGAGTACAACACAGAAATATCACAGGATGTAGCCATGTACTGCTAGCAACTAACTGTGACAATGCCAATGTTCCAGTGCTGAAAAGACCGGTGTGGTGCACAGACAAAGAATAATAGGCCAACCTCTGGCTACCATCTGGATATGTCCACAGGTGGGAGCTACACAGAGAGACTACTTGCCTTGATAGACTAACAGGTACACAGCAATCCTGTATGTTCAGCAAGATAAACATCACACAATAATAAATAATGCTCTCTGCAGTTCTGCACCCCTACCCAAAAGTACTATATACCTGTGTATTCATGCAAAACCAATGGTGTAGGTAGGCATACTCAGTACTGAAATATGTCCAGTTGTCTTGAGCAGCATATGCTAATGTCAACACAAACCACAAACTGTTCAGAAGTGAGTAACTTAATAATTACAGTATAGCAGTTCACAAACAGTGCATGTGCCAGAGGAATACATTGCAATAACTACTTTTGTATGGCAGTTAATTGTCTAATTCAAAAAGAAAGTACATACTCCCATGTATCCTGTGTTAGTATTTGGAGGGGTGAGTAAAAGTCTACACTGAGAAGTGTGTACAGGAAGCAGCAATATTCAGGTTTGAGTACAACATGCATATCACTAGCTACAACCCTAGCTTCAGATATGAGACATATACCACCCTTTTGACTGACACAACGGTGTCCAGAGCAAACAAGCCCCATCTTGGAAAGCTGAAAAGGCTGTGCCTACCTAACCTGGCATTTTATAGCAGTGGGCTGCAATCAGTGAGTACTGCAATTACCACACAGCAGGCTGCATGCAATTACTAAATGGTGAGCACCAATTGGTGCAGAGGCCATCGCATGCACATGTGCAGATACATAGAAAAGTGGGCTGTATCTGCTGTCCACACATGCAATAATATCATTGCAGGAACAAAGAGAGAGAGACAGAGTGAGAGAGACAGAGACAGAGACACAGACAAAAGAGAGAGAAACAGAAACAGACAGAGAAAACCCAAAAAAAAAAAAAAAAAAAAAAAAAAACGGTAACAGCAGACGGAGCAGAGAAATACAAAGGTAAGGTATGTAACACATATGTATTTGCTGTCATGTAGTAGATGTTCTTGAAGAGTACTCTACATACTGTGAATCATCCATATGTGGCAGCAGTACGTATCTATATGTATCTGCACATGTGCATAGGGCAAGGGACATACTGCAACTGTTAGTGAAGGGTGGACATATATATGTTGTTGAAGGTTGTTATGTGCATTTATCTATGTAGGTTGTAGTGTGTGGCATAGAAAACAGCATGCAGTGCTGGTATATGTCATGTGGTGGTTAAATGCTGTGGGACTGATTTGTCAGATCTGCTGCGTTACAGCCAGTGAAGCCTGCTAAAGCTACATGGGCTGAGGACACCAAAATGCATTCTGCGCAACACTGTGCAATATTATTACATAACTGTATATCTCACAACTGTCGCATAATTGATATCCCCACCATGAAAGATGGACTGTATATGTGCCTATATGTACATCTATATGTACAGCAATGGATGTTTAGATGTATGATGTATGTATATATATATATATATATATATATATATATATATATATATATATATATATATATATATATATATATATTATATATATATAGAGAGAGAGAGACACATGGGGTCATACATACTGCAACAGGTGTGTGGTGACCAAGGCATGGACTGAAGACCAGTGTCGATACTGCAGTGCCATCCCTCCTTTCCAGAACACTGTACCCATTAACTACCACATAGGTGGAAATCTACCTAACACTGAAGGTGTGATGAGGGAACATGGGACACAGGTGGACAGTAGCCTCCCCTTTGATAATCACAGTGCCACACTAGTCTTGTAATCTGTCTATGTGGTACGTGTCATCACAAAAGGTGTGTCATCTAGGGAACTATAGGTCAGTGTTCCCCTCTACTCATCACAATGCCCCATGTGGTATGTACCTCACATGACAACTACAGCAAGTGGAAAGGCCACAGACATACCTCACAAAGAGTAATACTGGCCTCAAACAGATGCCCTATGCAGACTGACTCACAAAACCATAGCTCGACTGTGTTGCAAACCGCCCACACAGAGGTGACCTCTGCCGGGCATACAGAGGTATGTCACACCCATATCTGTTGGACAACCACCATGTCAACATATCACAATCCCTCTGGGCTACACGCTCTAGCACCCTATACCTCGTCAGCTCACTAAACAGCACATGCTGGAGGGATAGGTTCCTATCTAAGAGATATGCCATACTCTGGAATAAACCGCCTATCAATAGCAAACAAGGCTCCTCATTGGCAGTTGTCATAAATACCCCTAATGATTGTTTGGGAGATAGGTAATACACCCCAGGTATCACCTCTTTGTTTCTGGTTGACAGGGGCAAGTGAAATGTAATGACATGTGTGTCAAAGGCCAGGGTAGCATATGGCTAGGCTGATCTAGGCCCTAGGGCCAATAGCGTATTACCTACCTATCACACGATGCACACACACATGTACTCAGTGCAATACCTGCTATGTGAGGTTGAATGAGTGTGACGGTGAATGTGTGCAAGGTCTGTAAAGGTGTGATAGCTTAGTGTGAATTTGTTTCTGTCATGGTAGTTTGTGTCCTAGCTATGATGCCAGCAAAAGATGTGTATGTTATTGCTAGGCAGACATAGTAGTATGGCATACGTTGTGACGTAGTTCCTTGTTGACGACTGTGGTGTCCCATTGTAGGTAGGCTAAAGCAATACATGTATGCTTAGTGAGGGGTACTACTGGTGAATCCAACTCCCATATGAACTGTAGTACTACCTGAAGCTGTAGGCCTAAACAGCACAGTATGGTGTATGTTCACATTGCTTGGAAACACTCTTGTGTGTTTCCTGTAGTCTGCACAGATTACATACCTCAGGCATAAGGTTTTGTAAGTAGTGGCACACAGTACTGTATGGTACACAGGTAAAGCTCATCTGGGTTGGCATACATTTGTGTGTTGTATGTATGTCTGATGTGTGTGTAATTATGCCTGTACCATGCCTGCAATCATATGTGTGTTACAGGGTATATGTGTGAATCTAGCAACATGTATACTCTGTTACAGCAGTATGCCACCTATATTAATAACTGTGTACATATGTTAGGCAGGGGTATGGCATCAACGACTAGGGTGGTTTACTGGTAATACTGTAACTGTACTTTACATTCATTGCAATGGATGACATCTTTCTTCATGCATTAGCTTGATATATACCCCTGTGGTGAGGTTGTGCATTGTGTCACAAACAGTGTGCCGGGTACTGGTGTATAGTGGTTTGATATATAGAGTGTGCCAGGCACTGTCAGTCAGTTGTGGCCTGAGCACCAATATGTGGTATTGAATGTGTGTATCCTCTGACAGACAAACAGATGCTATATATGGCAGTTAAGTGATATCTGTAGTTAAGGGTGTAAAGTGTGCCACATGACTCGCTCACACATATTGTTCATTTCTCTTTCAGGGAGATGGCCCACCAATGTAATCCATGTTACACAGCAGCGGAGAAACAGGAAATCCACCACAGCCTGGTGCAGCACTACTCCCTGCTGTTTTCCAGAAGCAGCCAGCACCAGCATGAGCGGACTGCACTGTGGCAAGATCTTGTTCGTTGGGTAAATGACATAGGCATGCATAACCGGACATATGAGCAGGTACACCATCACTGCAGTGATTTAATTAGACATGTCTGGCGGCGTGCATCTGATATCCATAGACAACAGCTTGCCACAGGTGGTGGGGTGGCCATTCATCCCCCCTCACTAGAGTGGAGGAGCTGCTCCTAAGCGTAGTGGCTCCTGGCCAACAACAGCAACAGCAACAGACATGTGTCACCATGGAGGCCGGAGCCACCCAGCATGTTGACATGGAGCGTGCAGGTAACATGCCCTATCTGTAGACTACTGTTACCTGTATTGTTAGATTATGCATATGTGAGATGTGTACTGTGTGTTTAGCAGTTGTGCTGCCTAGTGTTGTGCAATACTGATATTTGGAATATTATCTGTATACCTGTGACTGTCGACTGTTGTTCTACTATAGTTTAGCAAACATACAGTAGCAATGCCACAGTTGTGGCCACTGACAAACTGTCTCATATTCTTGTAGGTCCCTCTGGTGTGACAGCAGGGCAGACGATCCATGCTGGTGAGTGTGTTATGACTTTAATATTGGTAATGAAACGTGCATGTCATAGGTGAGGTGTAGGCCATGTACATGTAACACACCTATGCATAATGCATGCTGTGCATGTTTGCTGTGAGACATTGCACATCTCAGTAATGTCAGTAGCTGCCTCAATCACATGCAATACACAGAGCATCAGACACACTTGTGGCAACACCATACTGCACATTGGATAGGCATAGTTGATACACATGTACAAAACATAACACGTTTGTCATACGCAGTACACATCAACATGCTACACATGACATAACCACACACCCGCTGTAAGGTCACACTTCAGTATCCCACGTGTCATCCACACAGCACACATGATATACCTGAGGGGTAGAGGCCTATCATGGGGCTGTGCAAAACTCTTCAACACATAACACAGTCATTTTAGGCAATGCTCCCTATTGGGCACCTCACACACCCATGTACAAAGTGGCTGTGTAATTGTGAACGTAGCCACGGCACTGCAGTTCAGGTACAGCATGCTAGGCGGTGGTCTGTCACACATTAGAAGCCTTGAGTGACCACATGATGCATGATGATGATGGCTCATGGTACTACACCCCATCCAGTTACAGTGACCACAGTACTACACATAGCAGTCATTGCTTTGCACCTCAATGTTGTGTGTGTGCAAACATATGCACCTATACAAAATATGCATAGCATGTTGTGTGTGTGCAAACATATGCAACTATACACAATATGCATAGCAGTCGCCATCTGTACAAAGTGACACATATATGTCCTGGAATGCTATTGGGTGTATAGGTCACATGACACACATTGGGTATGTGTGATGTTTAATGTTGCAGTCGTGTAGCATGCCATGTCATGGCTGGCACTGACATATCTGCAATATGTCCCACACTCACCATAACCACTGTACAATGTCCATGTCGAGCATTGGTATTCCATCACATATAGATGCACCACTCATCCCGTGTGTGTACATAGCATGCATGTGCTACACCTGTGCCCACAATTATCTGCTACAAACACAGACACTGTAATCAGACATGGAAATCTATGTGACACACAGATAACACATGCAGCCATGGTATGTATACCTGTGAGTGATGGTGCACAGGACACTGCAGAGCTTATAATACTTGCACAGCACTGTTGTGTCCTTGTACACATTGTGTTCCAGGGTGTAGCCACTCACTGAACAACTACACACATGCATCAAAGCCATGTATACTGTCATTAACTAGGGCTGTCTACACTCGCACTGCATGGTCTTGAGCAACACATATTCTGCATGCTGACACATGTGAGGTGACTGTTTGCCTTGTGATACTGTCACCCACCTTCAACCACTATTGAGTATGTTTTGGATTGCTGGTGTGTGTGTATCTGCTGTAGTGAGGAGTGTATTTGTGTGCATGTGTGCATGTGTTCATGTGTGCATGTGTGCATGTGTGCATGTGTGATAACATCATGTACAGATTGTAAAGTGTGTTTCCTGTCTTCCTCTCACAGGTGCTGAGGTTGGGTTGGCTGAATGCAGCAGGGAACCTGAAGTCACTGCCACAAATAGTGGAGATGATGATACATGTATTGTGGCACAGGCAGGTTTGACAGGGTCTGTCGTTGGTCCGCCAATCGACAGTACACAGCTTTCCACCTCATTTATGCACACACTCATACTGCCAATACATCCCTCATCACCAATGGCCTTAGCCGAGGGGCAGCATACAGTTGGCATTGACCAGGATAGTGTGGTATCCATGGCACATGCATCCCCTCACAGCATCCATACCCAGATTCCTGGAATGGTACCACATAGGTGGATGTCCAGGGGTTCTTGTGGGAGCACCGCTGGTCATAATGCCCCTGGCAGACATGCCCTCACAGGTCTTTCAACTGGTCTGTAACACAGGCACAGGCACGTATGGAACGGTACACCAGACAGGGACTAAGGGCGCAGAGGGCCCATAACACCGCTATCAATGGCAGTATCTGTGACCTTGCCGGTGCCATCCGTAATTACACCAAGGTCATTGATAGACAGAGACATTAGATGCCCTCCACAATGTGTTTACCATGAGTCAGGACCGTGCGGGATGGTTGAGACGTCGATGCGGACATATGCCAGCAATATCAACAGCTGGCAGTTGTCGCGGATGACCCACAGATCACAGCCACTCCCATAGTGGCAGTACCAGCCCCAGCAATGCTGGGGCTGGCCAGTCGATTGACCATCCTAGTAGACCATGTGCACGTGGCTCTGGCCAGTCCTAGCAGGGACATGGGTCCAGTCGACATACCTCTGCCTCTGATGATAGTACCCAGTCAGGTTTGGTACCTGATGCTGTCCATAGCACCCCTGACAGGCACAGGTACCATGTCCGTGCCCAGAGACAATGATCTGAACAACCTGGCAGGTACAGTCTGTGACTGTCCCACAACCTCACGTATATGGCTGCCACATGGTGGAGCTGTGTGCATGCAAACACACACACACATAAACCAAACACCTAGGGCTCACAAATACACACACACATTACATCAACATTGGCCCATGCTATACTGTTGTCCCTCACACACACACACACACACACACACACACACACACACACACACACACACACACACACATACATACATGTCAATTGGATGGGTCAATGTCGGGCTCTGGCAAACCAACAACACACCCTGTGCATATGATGAAACCTGTGCCACCTCCTGTCATCTGTAACATTGATGCAGGGACAGGCTAACATGGTGCTGATGCACAGGGTGACATTATAGCAGTGTAGCAATTTTAGCATGTTGTCAACAGGAAAGTGTAATGATATCCTTGTAGGTATATCTGAGCAGGCATGATGCATCAAAGCTATGATTGTCAAGTAGTATTGTTTACACCAGTGTTAAGTCTGAGTATGTATTGTCCGCCCATGTGCCACTTGGCTGAAGTGTATAGTGTTGCCAGCATGTGTTAGTGAGTGGACAGTACGTGTCTGATGTGTGCAGTACAGATTAGCAGGTGTACATCTGTGAACATGGTGGAGGTGCCCTGTCTGCATGTATGTGCATACTGGACACATGGGACATGTGACATACCCTGTATTACACAGTGTTAACATCTCATAGTATCTCTCGGTGGCCAGTATGCATTCTACTACAGATATGTTCTAACATGGGTACACATGTGTGTATGACATGGTTTGACACTATGCTGTGGGTGATACTGTTATTATCTGTCAATGTTTTGCATTCTGGTAGTATACACAACCTCAACAGCCTGACTATAACCAATCATTAGATGATGTCCTGACAACTGACACACAGATGTAGGGAACTCAGTAACAGTTGGATCCTTCCGGTACTATACTATAACAGTAACCAGTGGTATTGACCACCACCCGTTCCTGGGACCACACCTGTTTGGCATATAGCCCTCTTAGGTACATGCAAACACACTAGGGATATATTCATCCACATCTGGAAATGCATGCATTGGCCTACAATGCATTCTCTGGATGGGACACATATCCTACACAAGGGTATCATACAGACAGATACCTGTTGTCCAACACATGCTGTATAGCTCTAAGCCAACTTTAGCATAGTCATCCACATTTACTATACATAGTATCCCGACAGTACCACATAGGTGGTAGCCCCCAACATGTATGTCGGGTACCAATGTGTACATACAGCCAAGTGTTATGTCATCTGTCCTTTGGTATCCACATATCCAAAGGTATTGTGAAGTCCCTTGGTGTATCACATAAGAAATTAGGGGCCTGTATGCATATCCACAAGGCTGTTGTACACCTATAATGACTGTCCATTATTGCCAGACTTTGTTGTGTATGAACATGTCTGACATATACCCCAGGCATGTACCCTCACTCACACTTGTCTATGGAAACTGTCATAGGTGTGTGTGACACAGATGACTTTGGCCACAGATCACTACAGTGGCCGGCCTTGTCACATACATATGTGACCTATATTCTGAGAAGCAGCGGCACAATCTGTCAAAGGTAACAAATGTATTCATGTAGTATGCAGGCTTCACACCTATGTACTAATTGAGGTCACATGTACATATATTTATTTGCCACACAGATACCTGATGTGTGCAATGCACATACTGTTTTAATTCTAATATGTCATACCATAGTAAAAGCAAAACCCACACCACATTGACAAACAGTGTCACACACTCAGCAATTGTAGGATTCAACCCCCTACCTATCTATGTTATGACACTAGAGACATATGCATTAACACGACGCGTAATATGCTTTACTGGGGGGGTCTTATTTCCACTGCTATATTTGTAGGATGCTGACATCATCAGACTTGCCAAAGGGGAATATACCTCTTTTAAGTTGTTTCCCTAGTCTCCAAAAAGGAGTCACACAGACACATACATCCCCACACACACACACACACACACATTCAGCAACTGCAGGTTTCAAACCCATACCTAACTATGTTATGACACTAGAAACATATGCATTAACATGACGTGCTTTTTGCTTTACGTGGGTTTTCGATTCCACTGCTATATTTGTAGGATGCTAATATCATCAGACTTGCCAAAGGGGAATATACCTCTTTTAAGGTTTTTCCCTATTCTCCAAAAAGGGCATTCCTCTCAAAGGAAGTCACACACACACACCAATTGCAAGATTCAAACCCCTATCTAACTATGTTATAATACTAGAGAAATAACATACTAGAAGGATATGCATTAACAGGATACACTATACTCTTTACTGGGAATTTTAATTTCCACTGCTGTATTTGTGGGATACTGACATCATCAGTCTTGCCAAAGAGGAATGTACCTCTTTTAATATGTTTTCCAGGTCTCCAAAAAGGGCACTCCTCTCAAAAGAAACCACATACACACAGTCAGCAATTGTAGGATTCAAACCCCAACCTAACTATATTATGATACTAAAGAGATACACATTAACACAACACGCTATTTGCTTTATTGGCGAATTCTGTTTCACCTGCTGTATTTGTGAGACACTGATATCATCAGACTTGCCAAAGTGGAATCTACTTCTTTTAATGTGTTCCTAGTCTCCAAAAAGGGCACTCCTCTCAAAGGAAATCTACACATACCCTCCCAAAACACACACACAGTCAGCAATTGTAGGAATCAAACCCCTACCTAACTATATTATGATACTAGAGAAATACATATTAACACAACACACTATATGCTTTACTGGTGAAGTCTGTTTCCACTGCTGTATTTGTGACACACTGATATCATCAGACTTGCCAAAGTGGAATCTACTTCTTTTTATGTGTTCCTAGTCTCCAAAAAGGGCACTCCTCTCAAAGGAAATCACACACACATACCCCGCCACACACACAAAATCAGCAATTGTTGGATTCAAACCCCTACCTAACTATATTATGATACTAGAAAAATACACATTAACACAACACGCTATATGCTTTACGGGTGAACTCCATTTCCACTGCTGTATTTGTGAGACACTGATATCATCAGACTTGCCAAAGTGCATTCTACTACTTTTAATGTGTTCCTAGTCTCCAAAAAGAGAACTCCTCTCAAAGGAAATCACACACATAGTTAGCAATTGTAGGATTCAAACACCTACCTAACTATATTATGATACTAGAGAGATAGACATTAACACAACACGCTATATGCTTTACTGGAGAATTCTGTTTCCACAGCTGTATTTGTGAGACACTGATATCATCAGACTTGCCAAAGTGGAATCTACTTCTTTTAATGTGTTCCTAGTCTCCAAAAAGGGCACTCCTCTCAAAGGTCATCACACCCTCCCCCATTCCATTTCCACTGCTGTATTTGTGAGACACTGATATCATCAGACTTGCCAAAGTGGAATCTACTTCTTTTAATGTGTTCCTACTCTCCAAAAAGGGCACTCCTCTCAAAGGAAATCGCACCCCCACTTTTCGTTTCCACTGCTGTATTTGTGAGACACTGGTATCATCAGACTTGCCAAAGTGGAATCTACTTCTTTTAATGTGTTCCTAGTCTCCAAAAAGGGCACTCCTCTCAAAGGAAATCACACACCCCCATTCTGTTTCCACTGCTGTATTTGTAAGACACTGATATCATCAGACTTGACAAAGTGGAATCTACTTCTTTTAATGTGTTCCTAGTCTCCAAAAAGGGCAATCCTCTTAAAGGAATTCACAAACCCCATTCCGTTTCCACTGCTGTATTTGTGAGACACTGATATCATCAGACTTGTCAAAGTGGAATCTACTTCTTTTAATGTGTTGCTAGTCTCCAAAAAGGGCAATCCTCTCAAAGGAAATCCATTCCGTTTCCACTGCTGTATTTGTGAGACACTGATATGATTAGACTTGCCAAAGTGGAATCTACTTCTTTTAATGTGTTCCTAGTCTCCAAAAAGGGCACTCCTCTCAAAGGAAATCACACCCCCCATTCCATTTCCACTGCTGTATTTGTGAGACACTGATATCATCAGACTTGCCAATGTGGAATCTACTTCTTTTAATGTGTTCCTACTCTCCAAAAAGGGCACTCCTCTCAAAGGAAATCACACCCCCACTTTCCATTTCCACTGCTGTATTTGTGAGACACTGGTATCATCAGACTTGCCAAAGTGGAATCTACTTCTTTTAATGTGTTCCTAGTCTCCAAAAAGGGCACTCCTCTCAAAGGAATTCACAAACCCCATTCCGTTTCCACTGCTGTATTTGTGAGACACTGATATCATCAGACTTGTCAAAGTGGAATCTACTTCTTTTAATATGTTCCTAGTCTCCAAAAAGGGCACTCCTCTCAAAGGAAATCACACCCCCCCCTCATTCCATTTCCACTGCTGTATTTGTGAGACACTGATATCATCAGACTTGCCAAAGTGGAATCTACTTCTTTTAATGTGTTCCTAGTCTCCAAAAAGGGCACTCCTCTCAATCATCAGACTTGCCAAAGTGAAATCTACTTCTTTTAATATGCTCCTACTCTCCAAAAAGGGCACTCCTCTCAAAGGAAATCACACCCCCAATTTCTGTTTCCACTGCTGTATTTGTGAGACACTGGTATCATCAGACTTGCCAAAGTGGAATCTACTTCTTTTAATGTGTTCCTAGTCTCCAAAAAGGGCACTCCTCTCAAAGGAAATCACACCCCCCTTTCCATTTCCACTGCTGTATTTGTGAGACACTGGTATCATCAGACTTGCCAAAGTGGAATCTACTTCTTTTAATGAGTTCCTAGTCTCCAAAAAGGGCACTCCTCTCAAAGAAAATCACACGCCCCCATTCTGTTTCCACTGTTGTATTTGTGAGACACTGATATCATCGGACTTGCCAAAGTGGAATCTACTTCTTTTAATGTGTTGCTAGTCTCCAAAAAGGGCACTCCGCTCAAAGGAAATCCATTCCATTTCCACTGCTGTATTTGTGAGACACTGATATCATTAGACCTGCCAAAGTGGAATCTACTTCTTTTAAAGTGTTCCTAGTCTCCAAAAAGGGCATTCCTCTCAAAGGAAATTACACACCCCCATTCCATTTCCACTGCTGTATTTGTGAGACACTGATATCATCAGACTTCCCAAAGTGGAATCTACTTCTTTGAATATGTTCCTACTCTCCAAAAAGGGCACTCCTCTCAAAGGAAATCACACCCACCCATTCCATTTCCACTGCTGTATTTGTGAGACACTGATATCATCAGACTTGCCAAAGTGGAATCTACTTCTTTTAATGTGTTCCTAGTCTCCAAAAAGGGCACTCCTCTCAAAGGAATTCACAAACCCCATTCCGTTTCCACTGCTGTATTTGTGAGACACTGATATCATCAGACTTGTCAAAGTGGAATCTACTTCTTTTAATGTGTTCCTAGTCTCCAAAAAGGGCACTCCTCTCAAAGGAAATCACACCCCCCCTCATTCCATTTCCACTGCTGTATTTATGAGACACTGATATCATCAGACTTGCCAAAGTGGAATCTACTTCTTTTAATGTGTTCCTAGTCTCCAAAAAGGGCACTCCTCTCAATCATCAGACTTGCCAAAGTGAAATCTACTTCTTTTAATGTGTTGCTAGTCTCCAAAAAGGGCACTCCTCTCAAAGGAAATTCATTCCATTTCCACTGCTGTATTTGTGAGACACTGATATCATTAGACCTGCCAAAGTGGAATCTACTTCTTTTAAAGTGTTCCTAGTGTCCAAAAAGGGCTCTCCTCTCAAAGGAAATCACACCCCCAATTTCCATTTCCACTGCTGTATTTGTGAGACACTGGTATCATCAGACTTGCCAAAGTGGAATCTACTTCTTTTAATGTGTTCCTAGTCTCCAAAAAGGGCACTCCTCTCAAAGGAAATCACACCCCCCCTTTCCATTTCCACTGCTGTATTTGTGAAACACTGATATCATCAGACTTACCAAAGTGGAATCTACTTCTTTTAATGAGTTCCTAGCTCCAAAAAGAGCACTCCTCTCAAAGGAAATCACACCCCCATTCTGTTTCCACTGTTGTATTTGTGAGACACTGATATCATCGGACTTGCCAAAGTGGAATCTACTTCTTTTAATGTGTTCCTAGTCTCCATAAAGGGCACTGCTCTCAAAGGAAATCACACACATAGTTAGCAATTGTAGGATTCAAACCCCTACCTAACTATATTATGATACTAGAGAGATACACATTAACAGAACACATTATATACTTTACTGGAGAATTCCATTTCCACAGCTGTATTTGTGAGACACTGATATCATCAGACTTGCCAATGTGGAATCTACTTCTTTTAATGTATTCCTCATCTCCAAAAAGGGCACTCCTCTCAAAGGAAATCACACCCTGCATTCCATTTCCACTGCTGTATTTGTGAGACACTGATATAACCAGGCTTGCCAAAGTGGAATCTACTTCTTTTAATGTGTTCCTAGTCTCCAAAAAGGGCTCTCCTCTCAAAGGAAATCAAACACATACCCCCCAACACACACACACAGTCAGCACTTGTAGGATTCAAACCCTACCTAACTATATTATGATACTAGAGAGATACACATTAATACAACAGGCTATATGCTTTACCGGAGAATTCCGTTTCCACTGCTGTATTTGTCAGACACTGATATCATCAGACTTGCCAAAGTGGAATCTACTTCTTTGATGTGTTCCTAGTCTCCAAAAAGGGCACTCCTCTCAAAGGAATTCACAAACCCCATTCCGTTTCCACTGCTGTATTTGTGAGACACTGATATCATCAGACTTGCCAAAGTGGAATCTACTTCTTTTAATGTGTTCCTAGTCTCCAAAAAGGGCACTCCTCTCAATCATCAGACTTGCCAAAGTGGAAGCTACTTCTTTTAATGTGTTGCTAGTCTCCAAAAAGGGCACTCCTCTCAAAGGAAATCCATTCCGTTTCCACTGCTGTATTTGTGAGACACTGATATCATTAGACTTGACAAAGTGGAATCTAGTTCTTTTAATGTGTTCCTAGTCTCCAAAAAGGGCACTCCTCTCAAAGGAAATCACACCCACCCATTCCATTTCCACTGCTGTATTTGTGAGACACTGATATCATCAGACTTGCCAATGTGGAATCTACTTCTTTTAATGTGTTCCTACTCTCCAAAAAGGGCACTCCTCTCAAAGGAAATCACACCCTCACGTTCCGTTTCCACTGCTGTATTTGTGAGACACTGGTATAATCAGACTTGCCAAAGTGGAATCTACTTCTTTTAATGTGTTCCTAGTCTCCAAAGGGGGCACTCCTCTCAAAGGAAATCACACACCTCCATTCTGTTTCCACTGCTGTATTTGTGAGACACTGATATCATCAGACTTGTCAAAGTGGAATCTACTTCTTTTAATGTGTTCCTAGTCTCCAAAAAGGGCACTCCTCTCAAAGGAAATCACACCCCACCATTCCGTTTCCACTGCTGCATTTCTGAGACACTGATATCATCAGACTTGCCAAAGTGGAATCTACTTCTTTTAATGTGTTCCTAGTCTCCAAAAAGGGCACTCCTCTCAAAGGAAATTACAGACCCCCTCTCCGTTTCCACTGCTGTATTTGTGAGACACTGGTATCATCAGACTTGCCAAAGTGGAATCTACTTCTTTTAATGTGTTCCTAGTCTCCAAAAAGGGCACTCCTCTCAAAGGAAATCACACCCCCATTCCGTTTCCACTGCTGTATTTGTAAGACACTGATATCATCAGACTTGCCAAAATGGAATCTACTTCTTTTAATGTGTTAATAGTCTCCAAAAAGGGCTCTCCTCTCAAAGGAAATCACACACCCCCATTCCATTTCCACTGCTGTATTTGTGAGACACTGATATCATCAGACTTGCCAATCTGGAGTTCTACTTATTTTAATGTGTTCCTAGTCTCCAAAAAGGGCACTCCTCTCAAAGGAAATCACCCCCTCCATTCCATTTCCACTGCTGTATTTGTGAGACACTGATATCATCAGACTTGCCAAAGTGGAATCTACTTCTTTTAATGTGTTCCTAGTCTCCAAAAAGGGCACTCCTCTCAAAGGAAATCACACCCCCCATTCCGTTTCCACTGCTGTATTTGTGAGACATTGATATCATCAGACTTGCCAAAGTGGAATCTACTTCTTTTAATGTGTTCCTAGTCTCCAAAAAGGGCACTCCTCTCAATCATCAGACTTGCCAAAGTGGAATCTACTTCTTTTAATGTGTTGCTAGTCTCCAAAAAGGGCACTCATCTCAAAGGAAATCCATTCCGTTTCCACTGCTGTATTTGTGAGACACTGATATCATTAGACTTGACAAAGTGGAATCTACTTCTTTTAATGTGTTCCTAGTCTCCAAAAAGGGCACTCCTCTCAAAGGAAATCACACCCACCCATTCCATTTCCACTGCTGTATTTGTGAGACACTGATATCATCAGACTTGCCAAAGTGGAATCTACTTCTTTTAATGTGTTCCTAGTCTCCAAAAGGGGCATGCCTCTCAAAGGAAATCACACACCTCCATTCTGTTTCCACTGCTGTATTTGTGAGACACTTATATCATCAGACTTGTCAAAGTGGAATCTACTTCTTTTAATGTGTTCCTAGTCTCCAAAAAGGGCACTCCTCTCAAAGGAAATCACACCCCACCATTCCGTTTCCATTGCTGCATTTCTGAGACACTGATATCATCAGACTTGCCAAAGTGGAATCTACTTCTTTTAATGTGTTCCTAGTCTTCAAAAAGGGCACTCCTCTCAAAGGAAATCACAGCCCCCCTTTCCGTTTCCACTGCTGTATTTGTGAGACACTGGTATCATCAGACTTGCCAAAGTGGAATCTACTTCTTTTAATGTGTTCCTAGTCTCCAAAAAGGGCAGTCCTCTCAAAAGAAATCACAACCCCCTCCCATTCTGTTTCTACTGCTGTATTTGTGAGACACTGGTATCATCAGACTTGCCAAAGTGGAATCTACTTCTTTTAATGTGTTCCTAGTCTCCAAAAAGGGCACTCCTCTCAAAGGAAATCACACCCCCATTCCGTTTCCACTGCTGTATTTGTGAGACACTGATATCATCAGACTTGCCAAAATGGAATCTACTTCTTTTAATGTGTTCCTAGTCTCCAAAAAGGGCTCTCCTCTCAAAGGAAATCACACACCCCCATTCCGTTTCCACTGCTGTATTTGTGAGACACTGATATCATCAGACTTGCCAAACTGGAGTTCTACTTATTTTAATGTGTTCATAGTCTCCAAAAAGGGCACTCCTCTCAAAGGAAATCACCCCCCCCCATTCCATTTCCACTGCTGTATTTGTGAGACACTGATATCATC
This sequence comes from Protopterus annectens, assembly GCF_019279795.1. Taxonomy (NCBI): domain Eukaryota; kingdom Metazoa; phylum Chordata; order Ceratodontiformes; family Protopteridae; genus Protopterus; species Protopterus annectens. The sequence goes on from NC_056725.1 coordinate 818,016,498, forward strand.
AGACTTGCCAAAGTGGAATCTACTTCTTTTAATGTGTTCTTAGCCTCCAAAAAGGGCACTCTTCTCAAAGGAAATCACACAGCCTTTCCGTTTCCACTGCTGTATTTGTGAGACAGTGATATCATCAGACTTGCCAAAGTGGAATCTACTTCTTTTAATGTGTTCCTAGTCTCCAAAAATGGCACTCCTCTCAAACGAAATCACACATCACACCCCCCATTCTGTTTCCACTGCTGTATTTGTGAGACACTGATATCATCAGACTTACCAAAGTGGAATCTACTTCTTTTAATGTGTTCCTCGTCTCCAAAAAGGGCACTCCTCTCAAAGGAAATCACACCCCACCATTCCGTTTCCACTGCTGCATTTCTGAGACACTGATATCATCAGACTTGCCAAAGTGGAATCTACTTCTTTTAATGTCTTCCTAGTCTCCAAAATGGGCACTCCTCTCAAAGGAAATCACATCCCCCCTTTCCGTTACCACTGCTGTATTTGTGAGATACTGGTATAATCAGACATGCCAAAGTGGAATCTACCCCTTTTAATATGTTCCTAGTCTCGAAAAAGGGCACTACTCTGAAAGGCAATCACACCCCCCCCCCATTCTTGTTCCACTGCTGTATTTGTGAGACACTGATATCATCAGACTTGCCAAAGTGGAATCTACTTCTTTTAATGTGTTCCTAGTCCCCAAAAAGGGCACTCCTCTGAAAGGAAATCACACCCCCCCCTTTCCGTTTCCACTGCTGTATTTGTGAGACACTGATATCATCAGACTTGCCAAACTGGAGTCTACTTATTTTAATGTGTTCCTAGTCTCCAAAAAGGGCACTCCTCTCAAAGGAAATCACCCCCCATTCCGTTTCCACTCCTGTATTTGTAAGACACTGATATCATCAGACTTGCCAAAGTGGAATCTACTTCTTTTAATGTGTTCCTAGTCTCCAAAAAGGGCACTCCTCTCAAAGCAAATCACACCCCCCTATTCTGTTTCCACTGTTGTATTTGTGAGACACTGATATCATCAGACTTGCTAAAGTGGAATCTACTTCTTTTAATGTGTTTCTAGTCTCCAAAAAGGGCACTCCTCTCAGAGGAAATCACACCCCCCTATTCTGTTTCCACTGCTGTATTTGTGAGACACTGATATCATCAGACTTACCAAAGTGGAATCTACTTCTTTTAATGTGTTCCTAGTCTCCAGAAAGGGCACTCCTCTCAAAGGAAATCACACCCCCCATTCTGTGTCCACTGCTGTATTTGTGAGACACTGATATCATCAGACTTGCCAAAGTGGAATCTACTTCTTTAATGTCTTCCTAGTCTCCAAAATGGGCACTCCTCTCAAAGGAAATCACATCCCACCCCTTTCTGTTTCCACTGTTGTATTTGTGAGACACTGATATCATCAGACTTGCCAAAGTGGAATCTACTTCTTTTAATGTGTTCCTAGTCTCTAGAAAGGGCACTCCTCTCAAAGGAAATCTCCCCCCCATTCCGTTTCCACTGCTGTATTTGTGAGACACTGATATCATCAGACTTGCCAAAGTGGAATCTACTTCTTTTAATGTGTTCCTAGTCTCCAAAAAGGGCACTCCTCTCAAAGAAAATCACGCACCCCCATTCTGTTTCCACTGCTGTATTTGTGAGACACTGATATCATCAGACTTGCCAAAGTGGAATCTACTTCTTTTAATGTGTTCCTACTCTCCAAAAAGGGCACTCTTCTCAAAGGAAATCACACCCCCCATTCCATTTCCACTGCTGTATTTGTGAGACACTGATATCATCAGACTTGCCAAAGTGGAATCTACTTCTTTTAATGTGTTCCTAGTCTCCAAAAAGGGCACTCCTCTCAAAGCAAATCACACACCCCCTTTCCGTTTCCACTTCTGTATTTGTGAGACACTGGTAGTATCAGACTTGCCAAAGTGGAATCTACTTCTTTTAATGTGTTTCTAGTCTCCAAAAAGGGCACTCCTCTCAAAGGAAATCACACCCCCCTATTCTGTTTCCACTGTTGTATTTGTGAGACACTGATATCATCAGACTTGCTAAAGTGGAATCTACTTCTTTTAATGTGTTCCTAGTCTCCAGAAAGGGCACTCCTCTCAAAGGAAATCACACCCCCCATTCTGTTTCCACTGCTGTATTTGTGAGACACTGATATCATCAGACTTACCAAAGTGGAATCTACTTCTTTTAATGTGTTCCTAGTCTCCAAAAAGGTCACTCCTCTCAAAGGAAATCACACACCCCCATTCTGTTTCCACTGTTGTATTTGTGAGACACTGATATCATCAGACTTGCCAAAGTGGAATCTACTTCTTTTAATGTGTTCCTAGTCTCTAGAAAGGGCACTTCTCTCAAAGGAAATCTCCCCCCCATTCCGTTTCCACTGCTGTATTTGTGAGACACTGATATCATCAGACTTGCCAAAGTGGAATCTACTTCTTTTAATGTGTTCCTAGTCTCCAAAAAGGGCACTCTTCTCAAAGGAAATCACACCCCCCATTCCATTTCCACTGCTGTATTTGTGAGACACTGATATCATCAGACTTGCCAAAGTGGAATCTCCTTCTTTTAATGTGTTCCTCCAAAAAAAGGCACACTCTCAAAGGAAATCACACCCCCCATTCCATTTCCACTGCTGTATTTGTGAGACACTGATATCATCAGACTTGCCAAAGTGGAATCTCCTTCTTTTAATGTGTTTCTAGTCTCCAGGAAGGGCACTCCTCTCAAAGGAAATCACCCTCCCCACACACACACACACATACACACACACACACACACACTGAGCAATTGCAGGATTCAAACCCCTACCTAACTATGTTATGATACTAGAGAGATACACATTAACACAACACGCTATATGCTTTACTAGGTCTTTTCTTTTCTCCTGCTATATTTGTAGGATGCTGACATCATCAGACTGGACATGGTAATGTGTGTGCACTTTGTTTTATGCAATCCCAGGAATGAACCATGTGGGTCAGCAGGTGTTAACAGCTTCAACAGGATTCCGCAATTCTTAGCTTGTGTGATCTCTCTGTGGACAAATTGCCATTCCTTCATATGACAATACATATTTATGCACAGGTTGTTGATTTTGTGGATACAACATGTGTCTGGGCTGTTGATAAAGGGCTATTCACAGTCTATGTGTGACGTGTGTAGCTCCCTTCAGTGATGTGTATCCTGGCTGGCTGCCTTGCAAACAGTCTAGCAGGTTTGGGAACCATGATCTGCCCATGATCATACCACAGTTGGTAGGGCTGTGTGTTTGTCGGCTTCCAATAGCTCTGTTTATTACTTCAATCATGATGGACTCAATGGCCTTGCAGATCAGATGTCATAGGCTTATAGGACTATAGTTCCCATGGTCTGTTGTGCACCAACACTTGTGGGGTGTGCCATATGTTGCTGTAACACATTCAACAGTTTCAGATCCTGTAGAGAGGGTGAGGCTCAACAGACTGTTCAGGTGCAGGGTCTGTTTGTTCTGTAGTTCACTTATGACACATATAGGGAAACAGTGTAATCCAATTGATGCCATGTTTTCGGCTTTGGAAGGAGCTGTTTACTCATTCTACATGTGATATCTCCTGGTATGACGATAGAGACTTTTGTCAGTGGGAGGTGAGTATGTATGTATGGGCCTGTCTGACAGGATGTCGGCATTGTCAGTCAGGTACAGTTGGCCCTGACTCAGGACATATATGAGTGTACATTGCTATGTATGACATAGCTGAGGGAAGTGTCATGGCTCTGTCTGGACTCCTTCGCACATAATCTTTCCAAAACACCAACAAACCTGAGCACTAAACCCCTATTATACTCTTTTACACACTTAACACCCTACTCATCCCTTTTGATCAGTCAACAGAGAGTATGTCATCATAATATCCTGGCATGTCCAAAGGTTGGTTTTGTGTGTACTCTCCTGTCCAGCTGGTGAATATGGGACTTTTGAGGCAATGTTACAACTGCCTTATGTACACAGACAACCCTCACCTCCTCCCAACAAACTCAAATATATATGAGAGATGCAACTATATAGACAAACAGGAGGCTGAGCTCTCTCGACCCATGACCGGCACAGTCTATCAGGTGGTGAAGGTAACCACACACATCACAAATCCAGTCTCACATAGACCTATACCGACAGCAATCAAAATACATTACCACACAAATACATACTCAGAGGCTCTAAATAATATCTGCCTAAGCAGCAGAGACCTCCTAAGCAAACACCCAAACAACTGCTACCCCACAATAATACCCACATATTACATGGTTCACAAAGTCAGTGTGCCACACAGTCACTGCCCTTAGGGCTAAACAACACTCCTAATACACTTGTAATAGGTGACTCTATTGTCAGACACACTGATGTCACACTCACCAGGCTGAACAAGGAGAAGGACACTTTGAGCTGTCTGTCAGGTGGCAAGTTCCACCACATTACACATACACTCAGGTCACTGCAAAGCAAGTACAAATATGGCTCCATCATTGTCCATGCTGGTGTGAATGACCTCAGATGTTCCTCCCTGGACTACATGACAAGAGACATAGAGGAGCTCTTTGATCATGTAACCCAGGCCAGTATGACCCTGACCTTGTGTAGCATCTTACCCCCACCAAGAATGATGGCACAGTATACAGACAGGTTGATCAATTGTAACAGTTGGCTAACATATTGGTGTCATTCAAAGGGGATCCAGTGTCTGTCAGCCTGGGATGACATGCTCGACATGCCACGTAGCTTCGCTATGTACAGCTTGCACCTGTCACCCCGGACTTTCGAATACTGGCTAAGGCTGCTGCCACCCCCACAGTGCCTTTTTTGGGCAAAGCTCAAAAGACAAACCCACCTCCATAGACAATACAAGGTAAAAGAAACTACGGGTAATGCTGCTCAACACCAGATGTCTAAGCCTCAAAATGCATGCAGTCAAGACTCTCCTCAGTATGGAGAATGTCGATATCTGTGCAGTAACAGACACCTGGTTCAGGCTCCCGAAAGCACACCAGCACTACCAGGTTATACATCATACCATGCTTTTCGGCCACAAGACTCAGACCGACCAACAAATTTAGGGGGTGTATCTGTATACATCACAGATACACACACCTCCAGGTTAGTAGCACTGCAGGAAGCATCAGAGACCATACATGTGCAACTAACAGTGGACAAAACTGTCTTTCAGTTTGTAGCCTGCTACAGACCACCCTCCCAAACTCAGGAACCCCACTCAGCTTTCCTGGGAACACTGAAGAATATGACAGTCTCTACAAACACCATTATATGGGGTGACTTCAACTACAGAAACATTGACTGTGAATACTACTCAAACCCCAACACCCTCGCCCAATGGTTGCTAGAATTTCTAAACGCAAATGCTATGTCACAACTGGTCACCACACCAACAAGAGGGGAAAACATATTGGACCTGATCATCACCAACATGGGGACTCCATGTTCCACACCAAAGGTATACCCCTCATTGGTAAGGTCAGACCATACATTTATCTCACTAGACATCCATATCCCATCCCCAGACCCATTCTAGGTTCTCTCGGTGAAGAACTTACCAAAAGAAAACGTCACATTTCTCAAAACCGAGGTGGTATACTTCAAAGACCCTGGAACAGAGGTAAATACGGCTCAGACTACTGAATCCTTTACATACACATTCTATTGACACCTACTGAAATGCATGGATCGTGCTATCCCAAATAAAAACAAGACTCACTCCTCCAAAGGCAGGGGACCTGTCTGGTGGACTCCGGCCATAAATAAGCTATACAACAAAAGGAGGGGGCTACTACATGATAGAGCACAATCCCAAAAAGGGAAGGCATCTCTGATCAGTACTAGCAAGAAGCTACGTTCACTCATGAATTCATCTAAGACCCGCTTCGAAAGGTAAATTGCACCAGACACTAAGGACAATCACAAGGCCTTCTTTAGTTATGTCATGAACCTGGGTGCCAACTCCCAGATATGCTGTGAGTTACTGCAAAATGACAATACATACACTGAACCCACAGACATTGCCAACATCCTGGCAAACAGGTTCAGTGCAAATGTCACCCCCCATCCCCCCTAATGAGCAAATGTCCATCCCAACAGAGTGTAGCCTCCCTGACATCACAGATGATCAGGTGAGTGCTGCCTGCTCCAAAGCAGACAACACAGCATCAATGGGACCGGACGGTGTCCCGGCCTGCATCTTACACAAGCTTCATAACGAACGTGACCCTCATATGAAGTCACTGTTCAATATCAGACTTACTACAGGATATGTACCCACGGAATGGCATACAGCAACAGTGGTCCCACTCCACAAAGGTGATGCCACAACAGACCCCGGACACTATCGCCCTATAAGCCTATCTAGCTTGGTCTGCAAAGCTATGGAGCGTATCATCATGGAACTCATACACACAGACATCGGGAACCTACAGACACTGGATCCTACACAATTCAGCTTTGTTGTTGGCAGATCTTGTCTCTTGAACATGGTCGACTTCTTTAAACAGTTACCAGGTCCATAGACGTAGGGAAGGTAGTCCACACAGCCTACCTGGACCTCACAAAAACCTTCAAAACAATACCCCACTCGGGCATCATACATAAGCTCACCAGCTTAGATATTGACACATATGTTACAAGATGGATTGCTAACTGGATCAGGGATAGCACCCACATGGTAAGTATTGCAGGCACCATGTCTGATTCTACACCAGTTACACGTGGTGTCCCACAAGGCTCAGTCCTGGGACCTCTCTTGTTCAGTATATATTCCTCTGACGTACAGGCTATCACAGAAGGAATATGGCTGACCATGTTCGCAGATGACCGCAAACTGGGTGCCATATTTGACTCTCCAGCTGGCACAAGCATCCTCCAAAAGGGTCTCACAGAGATGGATAACTGGTGCCAGAGCCATGGCCTACAGCTAAATGCCATTAAATGCATAGTCATCCCCTTTGGGAATAACAAAGTGCCCACACATTACCACATAGGTGTTAATACATTAAGTACAGTAGAAGTTGTTAGGGATTTAGGGACACGAGTAGTTAGTAATCTTGCCTTTGACAATCGCATTGCCAAAATGGTTAGACAGACCTTCTATATAGCCCACCTTATCCCAAAAGGTTTCACATCTAGATCAAGTAAAGTTATTGTGCCCCTATACTCATCAGGCCCATGGTTGGATACAATGCCCCATTTGGGATGTACCTTACCCGACACCTGCAGCAACTGCAATGGCCACAAAAGTACCTCACCAAGTGGATCTAGGGACTCACACAGATGTCCTGTGCAGTTCGGCTAAAGTAACTCCAGCTCTACTCAGTCGCTTACCGCCTACTCGGATGCGATCTGTGCCTGTTGTTTACAGCCATGTCCAACACAGAATTAATGGACATGCTCCACCTCAGGATATCCAGATCCCTTAGAACTATACACTCCAGGGACTTACACCTCAGCACAGATATTAATAGGACATGCTGGAGGGACACATTCATATCCCAGAGGCTCCCCTCACTCTGGAATGGGATCCCAGTCCCACATAGGCAGAGCCCCCCACTGACTCCCTACAGGAGACATATTGACGAGTGGATGGGTGATTGTATATTTACCCCTGGGATCTCTTCTGGGTCCCTGCTAGACAGAGGCACAATAAACTAAACGTAAAAGGCCTATCTTATGTGACCTACTATTCACAGACACAGTCTACTAATCTAACAGGGCTGTGAAAGCCAAACACACTCTGGCTAGACTTATAAATGCCCTAGGGCAGATAGCCTAGTATCAGCCTATGCACCTATGGTAATGTTCGGGATGCACATTGTTTACTGATGATACTGATTGCAGGTTTTTTATCTTCTTTGCTTTCCCACTTTCTACGAACAACTTAAGTATCTGCAGAACATATTTTATTATGACAGGATTCCAATATATTATATATGTGTCTGTTGTCATATAACTGTGTGCACAAGGCAGATTGGTGAATAGTGAGAGGTTCCTGGGTTAACACATGCAACTGCCAGATATGTGGGGCCTACTGCTGTACTCAGACATGGCCTAAGTGTGTGAGCATGCCCAGTCTGTCCTTTTAGTGTTTTGTTGCCTGACATTTGTCTCATTTATTCAAGTGTGTGAACATGACCAGTATTAACATTTATACTATATGTGTGTTGAAAATCAGGTTCTATTCTTACTGCAGGGCTCACCTTTGTGTCATAACTTGACAGGGATTATGCTGTGCCTGCAGGGTTTCCATGAGATACTTTGCATAGACTTATCAACATTTCTTCATACAGGCTAACCAGTGCAATAATGTCATGGTTTAGTGATTCAGTACTATGACTGCAATGCACAGTATCCTGGGTGCGAGGCCTGTCACTGCTTTATATTTTCATACTGAGCAGACCAGACTGCTTAAGGGCCAGTCGAGCAAATATGAGCATGTTGGCTTTTGTTCAGCTATGCCCAACGTAGACCAAGCTTGTCCAGCATTGCTGAATGTTGCAAAATATTGCTCAACATTGACCACAGTTGTGCTAGTGTTAGTGTGTGCAATTGCTTTACATATACTAAATGGTGGTGAAAGCTGTTTAGCACTGCTTTATATTGCTTAACACATGGCAATCATGCCTCAGGTGGTGCTGCAGGGCTGCCTATGTCGGATGCACATACTGCACTCCCTATACATGTTTGGAAACAGGTAATGTCAAGTTAGGCATCCCTTTTACTATATGTGCGAGTCAGAGAGAGGTATAATTTCCAGGGTTCCTACTGAGCCAGTGTATGTGCTATGCATTGCCTCTTTGCCAAGGCCAAAGCATGCTGGGCATGCCTCCTTCTGCCTACTGGGGCAGGCTCAGGTTGTTCCTCCTCCGAGTCACACTCTGCCTGTGATGGCCTTGGCAATGGTGGGGGGCTGTTTGGCCCAGGCCTATTCTGCTCCTGCTGCAGCTGTTTTCGCAGGATCATATTATGTAGCATAGCACATACCATGACAATTTGGGTACATGTAGTTGGTGAGTACTGCAAGACTCCACCAGATGTGTCCAGGCACCGGAACCGTGACTTGAGCAGGCCAAACACACCCTCGATTACATTTCATGTTTGTGCGTGTGCCTCATTATGGCATTCCTGTTCAGGTGTGCGTGCGTTTCTGATGGGTGTCATCAGCCACGGCTCCAGTGCATAGCCAGCATCCCCCACTAGGTGACCATGAGGGATGCCCCCATTGGCAAATGTCTGGTACAGCTGTGTCAGATGCCAGATATGGGAATCATGGTAGCTTCCAGGGCAGCCTGGCATCACACATGACCTGGCAGTTGATGGAGGGGAAGCCCTTCTGGTTGAAGTAGACCCTACCCCACTCACCGGCTGGTGCTTTGATGCATATGTGTGTGCAGTCTATTGCTCCCACTACCTCAGGGTATTCTGCTATTTGCTGGAAGAGACGCATATTGCTGGCCAATACCTCATGGGAATTGGGGAAATATACATGATCACCGACATGTGCTGACATGGCATTCAGGAACTGGTGCAGTATCCTGGATGCTGATGCCCGTGATATCCCCATCATATCACCAGTTGGTCTCGGGAAGGTACCTGTTGCTAATATTCTTAGACCAACACATACCTTGGTTTCCACTGGGATGGGTTCCCCTCTGTTGGTTCTGTGTGTAATGTGTGGCCTGCACAGCTCAACAATTTGCTGCACGAGGTCTCTATCCACTCTATAGCGCTCCACTATCTCCAGCTCATGTAGCCCTGATAGGTTACCCTGGGCCTGTACACTCTTGTCCGTCTTCTCACTGTGGGTTGTCCAGCAGCATTTGCATTGTCACCACTCTCAGCATGTTGCATATGTCACCTTATAACAGCAATGGTAGCCTCTAAAATTTCTTTGTCTCAGTAAAGCTTTTTCAGTTTTCATTTCTATTAGCTTACTGCAGTGTTGCAGTGTCTCTTGAGAGAAACATAGTGGAATGTTGTTTGCAGAGTTTTAAGTGCTGGGCTGGGCTGGGCTGGGCTAGTGTACTGCCTGTGTAATTGCCTGATTCTGATTGTTTTCACCTGCTAGCTCTGCTAGTACTTCCTGGTTAACTTCCTACTATTTGTTGTGCTTCCTTTTTCCTTTCTGCTTCCTCAGGGGGCAGCGCCACACACACAAGCGCAAAGACACGCACATCAGCTGACACGTGCGCACACATGCTTACACGGACTAAAACTTGCTTATTCTTGTAAAACGTGCACACACCAGTGCAAACGCGCTTAAACAACTTTAAACAGCCTTAGACATGCTTACTCCAGCTTAAACGCGTGCACACAGGCGTACACGCGCACACACAGTCTTACTCGGATATGCAGGTGCGCACCCGCGCACATACTCATTGCAGGCACTTCCGCAAGAAATTTTAGTGTTATCCATGGCATACACCTTCAATTTCTTGCCTTTAGCTAGGCTACCTGTTGACACACCTCTTCCAGTGATGTGTAACTGACAGCAGACACATGCCACTCTGCTCCAATGAGCTTCACTTCTTTCAATCATACCCTCCTCATGATGTCATCTATCTTCTACTCTGTTACTCCCCTTATCCTACTCCTACACTCCACTGACTGTGCTCATTTGCTATGTAAACTTGGGATTCACTATCCTAACCCTCATTTGCATAGGATTGCCTACTAATGTTTGGTTACATCTCTTAGACTGAGCTTCCCCCCTTAGCAACCGCTACTCGGCAGCCATGTTGTCTTCAGCCTGCCATTCCCTTGCATTGTAAATTAAGAATTACAATAAAATCCACATTTGTGGATTTTAATTATTGGTTTTCTGCTTTTTAGAGCACAGCGTGTTTGCGTGGCGCTGCGCTATGCTTAAACACCGGAGATCAGGATAAAAAAAAAATTTAGTTTTGTTTTGCATCAGTGAACATTGCCAATGGCCGTATTTTTGGCCATTGGCCTGCTTCCTCAACTGGATGCATCCTTTTTTTGGAGCTGTCACGGCTCTGTTTTGCTATTTGCAGAACCGTACTCAGTTGTCAACGGAGTACATTTCTGCAAATAACACTACTCTTACTCAGACAGGTTCTGGTTTCCTGGATCACAAATTTACCTAATTTGCATAGCTTTCGCCTGCAATTTAGGTAATTTGCATATCCAAGCCCTGTCCGTGTAAGACTCATTTTAGGAGCTCTGTTGCACGCCCCTACAGGCTGTTCCTGGATCTCTTGGTGGACATGTTGGCTGCATGGAGTCTTACTCTACTCTTAGACTCTATGCAAGCCTTTGTGAATCTGGCCCATTATCTTTCAAAAGACAAAAATAATGCTTCTTTTTTAAGGTGCTTTTTACCCCCATGCCTGACAGTCTTGAAATTTCCCTCATGGGACTCTGCACATTCATTCCTCCATAGTAGGGAATTGCCCCAGTACTGCATGAGGTAAGAGCCATCCAGGGGGACTGTCACACAGCTAGCTATGAAGGTTGCCTCTGTCTTGCTGGCATGATAGCAATACATGTGCTGGTGGGGGGGCTACCTGCCTCATCTCATTGCAGGGACCCACAATGTCTTCCTTCTGAAAATTCATAATCCTGTACACTCAGTAATCAAGGCTAGCCCTAAGCAGTGGCTTACTGAGACAAAAGCCCGCCTGCAGGATGCTGACCATGACAATGGCATTCCACTGAGAGGACTGTGGCTGAATTCTTCCTGCCTCCTGCTCTGCCCCGCCCTCCCCTGCCAATTGTAGTTGTATACTTCCTGCTCTGCCCCACCCTCTCCTGCCAATTGTAGCTGTAATGTTCCTGCTCTGCTCCACCCTCCCTGTGGATGGACATGCCCAACCTTGTCTGCCAGCTCCATCATGTGTTTGAGCTGTTCCTGCTGCAGTCAGGGTTTTATCCCTCAATACCACTTAAGTTGGCAAAAGCAGTGCTCTTTGGTATATTTGGTAGACTTTAAAATGTAGAAAACCTATAGAGGATAAACCTTCATTTTACTGAGCTTGTAGCGAATGCTAAAATCTTTAAAGGATAACATTATCCTAGAAACATTTATGCTTCCATGAGTATATTTCCTCCCTGCAAAATAATCCCTATGCAGTTGCATATAAGTGAAGCATGACTTGGTTGTTTCTCTCTATTTTGTAATATTTTAATCTTACTCACCATCGTAAGATCACACAGCATGTTGGGTTTGGATGAAATCTAGTACCACTTTAACAGTTTGTCTCCTTGGCTCTTACATAGTATTTTTTTTTGGCCTTGGTAAAGTCCACATAGCAACTTGTTCATACCTCATTATTCCCTCTCATTGAGATCATAAATGTATTCAATCTCTGGAGGTTTATATCTCTTTCTCTGTGCAGTGTTACTCAACACCTGAAGCTGCAATGTCAATAAACACAATACCAGAAAGAGAGAGAGAGAGAGAGAGAGCAAGAGAGAGAATGAGGCTAAGTCATTGTAGATGATGCATAACTTTACAAAATTATTCTTATTTAAGGTCTGTCTTGCAGCTGAAGATGGAAGGACTCACAGCATCACATTTAAAACATTATGAAAACATATAACAGAGACAGTAGCACTGAAAAAGTTATTGACACTTCTACTGGAGATCCTGAAAAAAGCAGCAATTCCTAAGGAAATAGAAAGAGGATACAGCATGAGATGATATGGCACCATAGTCATATCTTCACAAGACATCTAGTGCATTGTGGGAAAGAAAAGACTTTATGAAAAATAAAATCGTGTCAGTATGCCAAATTCATCATGTCATTTCTGGAGTAGGACAAAACAAACAATAACAATATATGTAGAATTCAAGAAATAATGAGCTTGCGTAGAACAGGATCATTAATATCATGTGTTCTTTTTGTAAAAAGATAATATATTGCTGACTTTCTCCTGTTTCTGACATCTCAAAACAGAACTTGTTTTGCTCCAGATCTTGTAACATATTGTGAGAACCCATGACTCACAAAACAAAGAAAAGAGAGGTTGTTTTTAAAACCTTTCTCTCTTTTCTGTGCTTGTGCACCTTGGACATTGTATATAAAAAGAGAATGGAGGTGGGCTGGGAAGGTGATAAGAAGTTCATTTTCTGATTTGTGTGGTCTTTTAAATGACTGGTTATTCACATGTATCTCTCAGTATCTCTAACAGCACGTCAAGCACCCACAAAACAAAAGTAAGAAGCGAAGCACAGAATGCAAAAGTATTATTAGATTGCTTGCTCTGCTGTCTAGGAAAGCTAGTGCCAAAAATACGCTATGCTCTCAAGTGGAGTGTTGGCTTTCACCGAGAGCTCTGGCTTTAAAAAGAAATGAGAAAATTTAAAATGAAATAATCAGGTTTAGGCTATATTATCTCCCATTTTATAGCATCATTAAATCATTTTATAAAAGGTGAACTTGCTTCCTGTCTCCCTAATAGAAGGATTTAATTTATGCAGAATCATATGCAAACTACGCTACTGAGACTTTTGTCCACCTCTGGATAGCCAGTTGAACCTATCTTACATTAGGTACCTCAGCTCCTCATATTACTTACAAAACCACCTGAGTGTACCAAGACATACAACATCCACATGTAAAAAAAGTTATCTTTAACATGGGCCCTAAGTTAAGGAATTCACTTACTCTTGAACTGAAAAGTCCCTCTAACATCTCTGTGGTTCACAAAAAAATTTAAATATGTGCCTGCTTTAGCAAAGTGTATAAGCTCTTGAAATGAAAACCCTCTCTAACATAGCTGAGGTTCACACTTCTACATTAGCAAAGGCCATATGCATTACATAAAAAAGCAATAACTTAGCCTGATTAGCTAATGTTATAATGCACTTAGATTCAGCTGGCTGACTGACACTATGGGACCCAATGAGATATGTACAGAAATTCAGATAGTGATTATCTTTGTGTTGGAGTAACATTGCCATCTAGTGGTTATTGTAAGTGGTACCAAAATATTTTGTTAATTTCAAAAACTGTGCAAAATAATCTGGGATAGTAAAGGTAGCAAGGACAAATAACAGATATGCTTTGTTATTCCCGTTCGTAGCAGCATTTTTATCTAATCAACTCTAAACATGAAAACATTTTTTATAATCTGGTAGATACTTTCTTTTAAAAAACACAGACCTTCATCAGACAAAAATTATATTACATTCTCCCTTCCTTATTTTCAGTATATTAATTCACATTCTATATTCAATAGTCCTTTTCTTTACCTGAGCCATGACTGCAGCAACACAACTACAGTAATTTTGTATGAACCTCTCTGATGTTAGCATATCTATTTGTAGCCTTCTCTTTGTTTAACATTACTATCTTAATTTGCTCATCAATCAACTGTCAGTTAACCTATACTTTACATGGTTTGCATTAAATAAACTGATAGTATTATTACAGTATAGCTCAGGCTGTCATTACCATAATAGAAACAAATCATTTAGTCTTACCAGGCAGAAATTAGGTGAAATGGTGCCACAGATGAAGGGCTCCATGGTGCCCCCTTGCTGCCCACTGCTCACCCTATACAGACATAGTGTCCCCCACCATGTTCCTCCCACTGTGATGTACCCACATTGTTTTTTTATTACTTTTCCTCATATTTTGTGTCACTTTTCAGTATTTGCCTGCATCCATTCAACATGCCGTAACTTGGCTAAGCTGTACTGTAATAATTCTGGAAGAAATAACTGAACTAAGTCAGAGATCTGGAGTCCACTAGACTTCGAGAAGCCATGGAGGTTGTAGATGTTTTGGGTACATTTTAGAGTTCTGATCTGTGATTTAGATGATAAGGAGGATGTAAAGAGCTGTGAGGCCTTTCTACACCACTAGATAATACCCTGGTAAAGGTAATATTATATGATTCATTTTGTCAAAAAGCCATCATATTTTGTACTCCTTTGTCTGCTAGTACTCAGTGATTTTTATATTAATCCTTCATCTGACTTCCAGGTCAGTCATCTAGTCCGTTACATAGATTTTGGCTTTGATGAGTCAAGAAACTGTATTTTCTCAAATAATTTTATAAAAGTCAGTTAAAGAATTGCCAATTGTTGTCAGTTTAAATAGATGTTGAGATGTTAGTACTTTTAATTCATCATGTTGAGCAGTGCCTGTGGATTTAAGATCATTTATTGATCAGAGAGTTATTGGATAGTCAATGTAATATCCAGAAAATCATTTCTATATACTTCTGGAAGACTTTAAAGTTAATATTCTATTACTGTTAACTGGGTCCATGCGATATATACTATAACAAGCTTCTGATAATGCTCTGGAGGTTCATTTTTTTTATTTTGTTTAGATTGGTAGGTAGGTAGCTATTGTCAAAAAGTCTTAATATTCTATGTTGGTATCTTTGAATTTCTTACAAAAGGTACACCCTTGGATTCAGAAAGACTTAGTCCAACATGGAAACCTTAGCTCAGAAAGTTTCTACACTGCTCCAAGCATTTTGAATTCAGAGACTGTACTACTACTCCTTCCCTTTGTGGAGCTATCAGCATGGAAAGCAGACATGTGCCTGAAGCTGTATGCTAATGTGGCAGTCCAGGGGAGTGGCTTATGCAAATTAGAAACCTGATCTCCTGCCCTAGAAATATCCATGGCTGCCAATTTGCTCAGTCAAGTCAAGTAAATTTTTATTTCAGGAGGATAAAGTGGTCACCATTAAATTATCGCCATCCCCTATTCTATCCTATAGAGATACTTGTGGTTCAGGTAAATTTAGCAAAGATGTAGTAGTGGGAAGCAGAGTGTTAGTGTGGGGAGCAGGATGCTAGTGTGCTTCTGCGTGTCTGCAGGGGTATAATGAGATTGTGTGTGTGTGTGTGTGTGTGTGTGTGTGTGTGTGTGTGTGTGTGTGTGTGTGTGTGTGTCCGTGTGTCTGGGATGTTGCACTGGGGGGGGTTAGGTAGGTAGGGAATTGACAGTGTTAATGTGTGTGTGTGTGTGTGTGTGTGTGTGTGTGTGTGTGTGTGTGTGTGTGTGTGTGTGTGTGTGTGTGTGTGTGTGTGTGTATGTGTATGAGTGTATGGCGGATGTCTTTGTTAGTGTGATACATGGCCTACTAGGGAGAACATTAGCACAGTCACATCTGACAGAATCATTGTTCAGTTCAGAGACATTGTAATAAGCCAATACCTATCTCTGAATCACATTTTCTCCCTAATAGACCAACTCACTTTGGGCAATTAGGACAAGAGGTATGGATATTCTTGAATCCTAGCAATTATACCAGATGACAACTTCTCTTTTCTGTCAATTATTTTAAATAATTAGTCAGAATTCGAAATGTCACTATTTAGAGTGAGGTGCTCACTGCAGAAACTGTATACACCTTGGCAGCCAATTTACAATCCTTCTCTGCTTTTTGCGTGCATCCGGGAATTCAACCCTTACTAATTTAACCATACCACAAATGTCCTTTGCAGTCTGTTAAACTCTGATCTAGACAACTTTGCAGACACATATAATGAACAAATGCTGTCTCCAATAAACATCATCCTTTTAACCTCACTATATAGTTTTCATTGACAGTATTTTCCTCATCCATTTAGGTATAAAGTATAGAAATGCATGCAGTGAGTATTCTGGCCAAGCTGACAGATTTATCTCCAATCTCACAGACAATAACTAATTATTTTTCAATTGTCGCTGTAGGTTTATAAATAATGGATAGAAATATGATGTTTCACTTCTACCATGAAATATTTATAAAATTATGCTATTGATCCAAAAGATATGAGCAATTAAAAGTTTAATTTAAACAAAATTCTATTAAACATAAGCAGTTTTTGCTGATACATGTATTAAATGACCACCTAAACCAACAATTCCTTTGTGTTCCACTTGAAAATCTGTAACACTGCAAATTTTGCAGTCTGAGACTGCTCCTTGGCCACTCCTGAAAAGTGACACTTGTGTCAGTGGGCTTACATAGTTAGCAAATAAAAAAAAAGTAACATCAATAGATAAAAACATTAAATAATAAACTGTATTAGTTGATGTTTAGATTTTACTACAAAGTGCAATTGCTTATAGTATGACCCAGTACCTCTTACTTTCAGTAGTTCAGCATGTAGTTCATGCACCTTTGGTGCTGGAAGAACAGAAGACTGTGGGTTTTATTCTCATAGCTGTCACTTGGATTAATTTTCTGGTACTGACACTGCAGTGCAAAGGGAAGTGTTGCACTCCTGAGTTTGCATCCTTTGGATGAGATGTTAAATACAGGATCACATCTGCCTGAGCTGGTAATAGCTTAAATGATGTATAAGATCCCATGGCACTTTTTGAAAAAAAGAGTGGATGTTCCCCAGCGCCCTGACCACATTTCCCCTAATTGGTATGAATACCACTTCAGGTCTCCTCTGAAAATAGAATATTGGCCTAGTAGGACTTACATGGTCAGCAAAGAGTAAATAAAATAAAGTAAATAAATTAACTTGTTACGGTCTTTTTTCACATGACCATATATCACTCATTTGATGAAGTCGAGCTGATACAAACAGATACCTATCAACTAATAGAAGAGACAAATTGTCAAAAGTAATCTGTTTGAACCCATATCATTGACAGTTCAGTCCATTAAAACAAACTAAAAACAAAGACAATACCCACATACGCCACAAAAAGTGCCCCCCTGCACCCTCCACACCCCCTGCTAATTATATATACCAACTCCAAGATCGCACTACAGTGAGGAAAAAGGCAATTTCCTGATCCCTAGTGCAACACAATCTCAGTCAGAATTGTTCAAAGGGCTGAATTGTCGATGTTATGGGTTCAACAACTTGTCCATTTGATTATTTAACAGGTATTCAATAGAAACAAGGTGTTACCTCCTCACATTCCATAAAATATTCATTTCTGACTCACTGATTTAACTTTGAAGGTATCAAACAATCTTTTGAAAATTCTCACAAAGAACATAAACCATCAGTTCAGCTACCTGCACTACTGCTGACATCGGCATTGTGTGTTTATGGTATCAGTTGCACACATTTTATATTCAGGCATACCGAAGGGGTAACTTATTTACAGATTCAGTGTACATCACTAAGGGTAAAGTATGTTTGAAAACATCATCTCATGCAAAAAACATTTATTTATAATGCATTTTCCACACAGCCCCACTCCAAGATGAAAAGCTAAGAAATTGTGGTGACCACAGAATGGTTTAGCTTTAATATGGTATCATGTATACAATTCTTATAACAAAGGACAGTGATTAATTTAGCCCTTGTAGACTAATCATTTCACAGCGTTATGAATAACTTCTTTTTGAGTTTATTAAGGGCTAACAAGTAGTGTCATTCTCTAAACTATTGTAATGCTTGGAATGTCATGATTATGCTTCAAAAAATGGGGGGAAAGACAAGCTTGTAAAGCACCTTTCTGACATCAAAAGGTGCTTAACAAGCTTTTTGTTAAGCCCCCTTAAGCAGCCTGGGGTTTAACAACTGACAGCGTCGACCCTTAAAGAACAGCAGCAGAAGGTAAAATATCTGTAAAGTTTTTAGATACTTCACTCTGCCGCACTTACAAACAAAAAGTGAGTCAGAATAATATAGGCCACAACTTTTAAAGCTGCTCATTCTACAGAGGGACATTTTGTTTTTAACTGCTCTCTGTTTGGCAGAGTTGTGTTTTACCAGCGTTCAAAGACTCTGAAAACCCATAAAAACTATGTTCCTACACAGTTTTTTCTGTAACTGGAAGTACATGCATCAGATAAAGCTCCATGCATAACAAAGGATTATGATTGGTCTTCACCCACTCACTTTGCTCTCAAGATGCCTTGGTTAGTATCCATGTGTCAAACACATAATAAGCTGGTTATGATTACAATCACAATTATCTGTTTGTTTACTAAGAACTAAAGCATTGCCACTATATAAAAGGTTAAACCATGTTTATATGGTAGACTTTACAGTTCTGCATCTATCAGTTCTACCTTGAAGTTAATTTTAACTTCTTTATAGTTGTACCTGACCCCTCCCAAACAACAATACTCTTGTATTAGTTCATTTATTTTTAAAGCATTTTCCTGAATCTTATGAGATATTTTCCACATTTTCCCTATAGAAATCACTGCACCCCAAACAGTATAATATGACACTTAAGTGCCTTATGTTTTCTGAGATTGCTTCCCTGTCAACACCAGATTATGGACCATTTTTGTCATTTTTTCTGTTAAAGAAATGTTCTTATCAATATGTTGCATGAAGAGTTAAATTAGGCACTCATCCCATTACTTTCTATGGCAAGAATTCACGTTTCATTTTCCTAATACATACCAACAGTTTGCCAACAGTTCAGGCATAAATATAGCATTTCTTTTGTTTAGGACCCTATACCAAAACACCACCTACTAAATACTACCAGTAAAGTATTACCTTTTCTCTCTCTTCAGAAGATAATACTGCAGTTTAGGAGCAGGTCTGCTACACAATCTCAATCACTGCAAGCTTAAAAATATATGGCAGGATTCACGAAGGCTTGCACGGAGTCTAAGAGTAGTGTAAGACTCCATGCAGCCCTCGCGATCCAGGAACAGCCCTAAATTCAGTGTAAGAGACCAGCTAAAACGTCTCTTACATGGAGTGGTCATGGATATGCTAATCACCTCACTTGCAGCGGAAAGGCATGCAAATGAGGTAGATTAGAGATCCAGGAAGCCCAAAGCAGCCCGTGTAAGAGCCGTTTTAGCTGCAGAAATGTACTCAGTTGACAACTGAGTACGTTTCTGCAAAAAACACAATGGAGCCATGTCAGCTCCAAATAAAGGGTGCATATGTGTCAGGCAGCATGCCAATGGCCAAATATGTGGTCATTGGCAAGGTACCCCGATGCAAATATAAGAAATAAATTTTTTTTTTGGCGATCTACACAGCGCAGCCCCGCGCAAATGGGCTGTGCTGTATAAAACATAAAAATGAAGGTTATAAACCCACAAATGTGGGTTTTATGCAATACATGGATTTACAATGCAGGGACCAGCAGACCAAAAACAACATGGCCACCGTTTACTGGTTGCTAAGGGGGGAAGCTGAGTTTAAGACATGTAACTAAGCATTAGTAGGCAATCTGATGTAAATGAGTGTTAGGATATTGAATTCCACTGTCACATAGCAAATGAGCACATTCTGAGTAGTGTAAGAGATACATAAGGGGGAGGAATAGAGTAGGAGTTAGGTGACATCACAGGGGGGAATGGCAGAAAGAAATGCAGTTCATTGGAGGTCAGTGTTACATGACAGATGTCAGACACATATCACGGAAAGAGGAGTGCCACAAGATAAGCATGGGAAAGTCAAGAAATGGAAGGTGTACACTGTTGCCTACACCAAACTTTCCTGCTGGGCGTGCATGCGCACGTGTGTGCACCACGAGGCGCGAGTAGGGCAGTGTGCGCACGTGTAAGGCAGACTGAGCATGTGGGAGCCTGTTGGCAGACTTGTAAGACTGTTTGCGCTGGTGTGCACGCGTTTTAACCCGAATAAGACAATTCTAAACTGTGTAAGCATGTGTGCACACGTGTAAGTCACTGTGAGCGTGTTTCTGCTGGTATGCGCATTGCTCCCCCCTGAGGAAACAGAAAGGAAAAAGGAAGCAACAGAATTAGTAGGAAACTAGCAGGGAATAAAGCTGGAGCTAGCAGGTGAAAACAATTAGAAGCAGGCAATTACACAGGCAGAATAGTAGCTCAGCCAAGCACTTAAAACTCTGCAAACAGCAGTGCAGGATGTTTCTCTCAAGAGACACTGCAAGACAGGAGTAAGCTATTAGAAGTGAAAACTGAAAAAGCTGAACTCAAAGCAGAAATGCTAGGGGCTGCCATAGCTGTCATAAGGAGACATAGGCTACTTGCTGAGGGTGGTGACAATGCAAATGGTGCCAGACAACCCACAGTGAGGAGACAGAGAAGAGTGTACAGGCCCAGGGTCACCTACCACGGGTTACATGAGCTGGAGATAGTATAGCGCTATAGAGTGGACAGAGACCTCCTGCAGCAAATTGTCGAGCTGTGCAGGCCACGCCTCACACACAGAACCAACAGAGGGGAACCCATCCCAGTGGAAACCAAGGTATGTGTTGGCCTAAGAATACTAGCAACAGGTACCTTCCAGAGACCAACTGGTGATATGATGGGGATATCACAGGCATCAGCCTCCAGGGTACTGCACCAGTTCCTGGATGCCATGTCAGCACATGTCTGTGATCATGTATATTTCCCCAATGCCCATGAGGTATTGGCCAGCAATATGCGTCTCTTCCAGCAAATAGCGGAATACCCTGAGGTAATGGGTGCAATAGACTGCACGCACATACGCATCAAAGCACCAGCCGGTGAGCGGGGTAGGGCCTACATTAACTGCAAGGGCTTCCCCTCCATCAACTGCCAGGTTGTGTGTGATGCCCAGGGCATAATAATGAATGTGTGTGCTGGCTGCCCTGGGAGCTACCATGATTCCCATATCTGGCATTTGATGCAGCTGTACCAGACATTTGCCAATGGGGACATCCCACATGGACACCTAGTGGGGGATGCAGGTTATGCACTGGAGTCATGGCTGATGACACCCATCAGAAATGTACACACACCTGAACAGGAACGCCATAATGAGGCACACGCACAAACATGTAATGTAATAGAGCATGTGTTTGGGCTGCTCAAGTCACGGTGCCAGTGTCTGGACACATCTGGTGGAGCCTTACAGCACTCACCAACTACATGTACCCAAATTGTCATGGTATGTGCTATGCTACATAATATGATCTTGCAAAAACAGCTTCAGCAGGACCAGCATAGGGCCGGGCCAAACAGCCCCCCACCATTGCCAAGGCCATCACAGGCAGAGCGTGACTCGGAGGAGGAACAACCTGAGACTGCCCCAGTAGGCAGAAGGAGGCATGCCCAGTATGCCCTGGCCTTGGCAAAGAGGCAACGCATAGCACATACACTGGCTCAGTAGGAACCCTGGAAATTATACCCCTCTCTGACTCACTCATATAATAACAGGGATGCCTAAAATGACATAACCTGCTCTCAAACAGGTACAGGGAGTGTAGTATGTGCATCCGACAGAGGCAGCCCTGCAGCACCACCTGAGGCATGAATGCCATGTGTTAAGCAATGTAACACCATGTAGTATATGCACACTTGATGACCCTGACTAACATCCTACCCTCACCAAGCATGATGCCACAATATGACGATGATATGATCAAATGCAATAATTGGCTGAAGTATTGCAGTTAGTCAAAGGGGATCCAATGTGTGCCAGCCTGGGATGACATGCTGAGCATGACATGATGCTCCATCTGCTAGGGGTGGCGTGCACCTATCAGTCCAGGCCTTATGGATACTGGCAAAGGCTGTTGTTACCCACAGAGTGCTCAAAACACAAACCCACCTAAATAGGTATCACAAGGGATAAGAACCTAGATGTAATGC
This sequence comes from Protopterus annectens, assembly GCF_019279795.1. NCBI lineage: Eukaryota > Metazoa > Chordata > Ceratodontiformes > Protopteridae > Protopterus > Protopterus annectens. The sequence continues at coordinate 818,039,017 of NC_056725.1, forward strand.
TACCCAATGCCAGATATGTGTGGCGAACTGCTAAACTGATGACTACCAGAATGGAGAATGTTGATATCTGTCCTGTAACATAAAACTGGGTCAAGGCTCACAACAGCACCCTAACACTACCAGGTTACACCTCATACTGTGCTGTACAGCCTCAAAACATGGAACAAGCTACAAAAGGAGGGTGACTAGCAATAATTGTCAAGGATAACCACACCCCCATGTTGGTACCACAACAAGAAGCAGCATGGACTAGCCATGGTCAAGCAACAGTGGCTAAAACTGCCTCCCAGTTTATAGCCTGCTACAGACTACCATCCTAACACCAGGAACCGCACCTGGCCTATGTTGGAATACATGAATATATCAAGCCCTCCAAACCACATTATATTGGGTGACTAAAAATACCCAGACATAGACTGGGAGCATTATACTAGCTCCAACACTGTAGGACAAAAGTTCCTAGAATCCATAAACCAAAATGCCCAGGAACAATGTACCACTCCCACAAGAGGGGTAATCATACTGGATGTGATAATCAGCAACATGGGTACTGGATGGCAAGATAAGTGTATCCCTCACTGGTAAGACCAGACCATAGAGTAATCACACTGGATATACACATCCTGACCACAGTCCCTGGCCAGAAAACCACAGTGAAAAACATGTGTAAAGCAAAAGTTGCACTCCTCCAAACTGATGTGGTATCCATTAAAGGCCCTGTGCAGGTGCAACATATGGGCCACACCTCAGAACCTGTTATACAGGCATTCCATGAACACTGCCAGGAATGCCTGGATTATGCAATCCCAAATAAAAACAAGACACAATGCCATACACGCAGGCATCTGGCATGGTGGACTCCAGCCATTACCAAACCATGCAAGAGAATGAGGAAGGTACAACATGACAGAGCAAACATAAAAAGGGAAGTAATCAATGATCAGTAGTATGGCAATAAAATATGTCCACACATACAATCCACTAAGGCCAGCTACAACAAGTTGAATCTGTGAATCTTGAGGCAATGTTACACCTGCCCCAAGTACACAGACAACCCTCAACTCCCCCCAAGAAATACAAATATATGTGAGAGATGCAACCATTTATCCAAACCGGAGGCTGAGCTCCCTCAACTCAGTACTGTCAAAAGTAGTCAGGAGGAGAAGGTAACCACACACACCACAAACCCAGTCCCACATAGACCTATCACAACTGCAAACCAAAGACATAAACACAGAAAAACATTCCGAGGCCCTAATTACAAACACACCACACCAACAGAGGCCTCCAAAGCAGACACCCAAGCAACCACAACCTCCAAACATAGCACATGCAACACATAGTACACAAAGCTGGTGTGCCAAACAGTCACAGGCCAGAAGGAGAAACAACATGCCTGATACAGTTGTTATAGGTGACTCCATAGTCAGACACACTGCTGTCCCGCTCACCAGACTGAACAAGGGAAAGGGTACAGTAAGCTGCCTGTAGGCTGCTACAATACGCCACATAACACAAGTACACAGGTCACCCCAAAGCAAGTAAAAATATGATGCAGTCATTGTCCATGCTGGCGTGAATGACCTGAGATGTACCTCCCCGGACTACATGAAAAGAGACATAGATGAGCTCTCTGATTATGTAGTCCAGGCCGGTATGACACTGACCGTTTGCAGCATCCTACCCTCACCAAGAATGATGCCACAGTACAAACACAGAATGATCAGGTTTAACAAGTGGCACAATTACTGGTGTCATTCCAAGGGGATCCAATGTCTGTCTGCTTGGGATGTCATGCTTGACAAGCCACGCTGCTGTTCCAGGGATGGCTTGCACCTGTTACCCCTGGGCATCTGGATACTGGATAAGGATTTTGCCACCTCCATAGAGCCTTTCGTAGGCAAGGCTGAAAAGACTAACCCACCACCCTAGAAAACATAAGTGGAAAGAAACATAAGGGTAATGATGACCAATGCCAGACATGTAAACCTCAATATGCATGCTTCCGAGGCCCTCCCCAGTATGGAGAACATTGATGTCCGTGCAGTGACAGAAACCTGCAGCAAGCCTCCTGACAGCACACCAGCACTACCAGGTTATACCTCATATCATGCGTTATGGCCCCAAAACCTGGACCAAAACATAAAAGGAGGGGGAGTATCCATATTCAGCACAGACACCCATACATCCAGGTAACTGACAATGCACGACGCATCAGAGACCACCCATGTGCAACTAACCATAGGCAAAACTGCTGTACAGTCTGTAGCATGCTACAGACCACACTCTCACACACAGGAACCCCACCCAGCCATCCTGAAGACACTGGACAGTATGAATGTCTCACCAAATACCAAACAAGGTACTCACAAATTATTAAACCATTATGTATGGAAGGAGTAATCAGGGACCAAGGGACACAAGTGGACAGTAACCTGTTATGTGACACTCACATTGCCAATGTGGCTAGGAAGACTGTCTATATTGGACACCGTATCATGAAAGGATTCACATCTACGTCAACAGAGGTCATTGTGCCCCTATACTGTTCTCTTATCAGACCCATAATCTAGTACAATGCCTCATTTGGGATGTACCTTACCTGACACCTGCAGCAGTTAGAAAGACCTCAAAGGTACCTCACCAAGAGGATATGGGGTCTCAAATATATGTCATATGCTGCCTGGCTGTAGACACCCCAGCTGAATGCAGTCACATACTGCCTACACAGAGGCATTGTATGCCTGTTGTACAAGGCCATGTCCAACACAGGAGTAATGGACATGCTCCACCCCAGAAAACCTAAAGCCATGGGAGCTGTGAGAGTGAGAGATGTCAACCTCAACACATAATGAAATAGGATGTACTGGAGGGACAGATACATAACCAAGAGGCTCCCTACACCCTGGAACAGAATCCCACTCCATGTTAGGCAGAGCCCCTCACTGACACTCTTCAACAGGAATCTTGCCAAGTGGATGGATGATCGTAGATGTACACTGGAGGTCTTCACTGTGTCACGTCCAGACAGAGGCACATAAAGTAAATCATAAATGGACATAATATTCACATAGCAAGGGGCGGCGAAAGACACACACACTCTGGCTAGGCTTATAAATGCCCTAGGGTGGATAGCCTAGTATGAACCTATGAACCTATGAAGATACAAATTGTACAGGACACTAAGGATAATCACAAGGCTTTCTTCACTGATGGTAGGAACCTTGTTGGGAATTCACAGATATGCTCTGAATCACTCAAATATTACAAACAACATACCAAACTCACACACATATTGCCAACATCCAACCTGATAGGTGCAGTGCAACCCACCCCCCACCCAGAATGCAAAATATCTATCCCAGCAGACTGCTGGCCCCCTGACATTGCAGATGCTGAGGTAACAGCCAGTGTCAACAAAGCAAAACACACAGCAGCAATGGTATGAGATGGTGTCCTGGGCTGAGTCCAACATGGACTCCAAGAAGAATGGAATGCCAAATCACACTACTGCTCAATGTCAGCCTTACCACAGGATATGTACCCAAAGAGCAGTGTACAACAACAGTGGTCCTTCTCAACAAAGGTGTTGCCTGAATGGATACTGCAAACTACCACCCCAGAATCCTGACAAGCTTGGTCTGCACAGCTATGGAAAGGATCAGCATGTACCGCAGACATAAAGATATTGGGGACCTACTGACACTGGACCCTACCCAGTGTGGCTTTCTTAAGTGCAGATCCTGCCCCTTAAACATGTTTGACTCATTTGAAACAGTCATTAAGGTCATTGATGAGGGCAATGTGGTCCACACAGCGTAGCTGGACCTTGCAAAGGCTTCCATACAATACCCCACGTGTTCATTATAGATAAGCTCACCAGCTTAAATATAAACCCCTATGTCAGTAGAGGGGTTGCAAACCAGATCAATGACATAACTTACATGGTCAGACATGCTGCAGCCATGTCAGACTACAAACCAGATATAACTGGCATCCCACAAGGCTTGGTCCTGGGACCTCCCTCGTTTGGTATATATGTCCCATAGGTACAGGCCAACATGGAAGGACTGTGTCTGAACATGTTTGCAGAGGACTACAAACTGGCCACCATATCTGACCCTCCAGCTGACACAAGCATCCCACAAAAGGGCCACATAGAAACAGATAACTGGTGCCATAGCCATGTTAGCAAGCTAATTGCAGAAAAGTGTATAGTCAACCCCTGTGGATATACAGTAAGTGCCCACCAATTACCACGTAGGTGTTAACCCATTAAGTACTTAACATGTAATGAGAGACCTGGGGACACAAGTTGATAGATATCCTGCATTGGACAAGCATGTGGCTGTAGTGGTTACAGAAACATACCATATACCCACTTAATCATGAAGGTTGTCAGATCTAGATAAGGGGAGGTCATTGTGGCTCTGCAGTCATCCTTCATCAGCGTTACAATTGACTACAATAGCCCCTGTGGGCTGTACCTCAGCAGACACCTCCATCAACTGTAAAGTCCCCAAAAGTACCTCACCAGGAGTATCAAAGAGCTTGAACAGATGCCATGTGTTGCCTGATTAAACAAACTGCAGCTCCACACACTGCCATACTGCCCACCCAGAGGCAAGCTGTGCCTGATGTATAAAGCCATGTCCAAGCTGGAATCAGTGAACATGCTGCATCTTGTACAATCTGAATGGCAGTGAGCTATGCACATGAGAGACCTGAACCCCAGCACTGACATACATAGGACAAGCTGTACTGAATGATCCATAACACAGAAGCCACCCACACTCTTGAGTAAACTCCCAGTACAGGTTAGCCAGAGAGTCACTCATTGACTCTCCTCAAGAGGAATCTCGATGAGTGGATGGGAGATGGTAGGTTTACCCTGGGTATCACTGTTATGTCACGGGTAGACGGAGGCACAGTATACTAACCATGACATATGTCATGGCAAACTCCACTTACAATGTGTGTCAAAGGACAAACACACTCTCCGACTAGCATTAGAAATGGCCTAGGGCACATCGCTAGTGTTTGCCAATGTACACCTATGTTGTGGAATACACTACCAATGTTGGACAAGCCTGGTTTAAGTAGTTCATATCTGAACATAATGCAACATGGTCAGATGTGCACAACTGACCCCTAACCAGGCTGTTGTGCTCACTATGAAAATGTAAAGCAGTGATAGGACTAAAGCCCAGGATACTGTCCACCACAGTGAAAGTACTGAACCAGTACACTATACAGTACTACAGTGTTAGGTCAGTATGAAAGGATGTTGACAACTGTATTCAAAGTATACCATGCAAACCCTGCAGGCACAGTATAATCCCTGTTGTGTTCAGACACAAAGACAGTAACTACACAACATGACACACAACACACAACCATAAACGTGAGATATTGTTGAAGTTCACACTCATCCACAAATGTGGTGGGCTGCAGAGTTCAACATATGGAAAGCTCACACTGGGCATGCTCGCACACTTTGATAAATGAGACATATGTCAGACAACATGCCATGGAAAGCCTGAACTGGGCATGCTCACACACTTAGGCCAAATCTCAGTTTAGCAGCTGGCCACACATATCTGGTATTTGTACGTGTTATTCCAAGAACCAACCACATTACAGCAATCTGCCCAGTGCACACAGTTAAATGACTACAGAGACATAAGTGATATAGTGGATCCCTCTCATATTCAAACATCTTCCACAGATACACAAGTTGTTTATAGAAACAGGGAATGCTATGGCAATAAAAACCTGCAAACAGTCTACCAGCAGCAAATATTGTGCATCTGACAATTAAACATATGGGTGTAGAGGTCAACACTTGGCTGTTTGCCCTAGGGAATGACAGCTTAGCCAGAGTGTGCTTGGCGTCTGCCTCCCCAGTACAGTAGGCTACTGTGCCACTGTAAAGTAGGTCAAATAAGGCACCGTGTGATGCCAGTGTGCTGTGCCTCTGTCAAGCAGGGACACAGTGGAGATCCCAGGGGTTGAATTTGCTAAGCCACATCCATGTTGTTGGTGTGTGCTGGAAGAGGGTTGGTGAGGACCTCTAACAGTAAGTGGGTGTCAATAACAGACTGAGGGGAGCCTTATCTGCATTGTCTGGACAATTTCACTGTCAACACTTTGTCGTGATGATTATGAGGGATTGAAGTGTCGTGCCAGTACTGTTCAGAGATGTCCTCCCTCTGTGGGCTACTGCTCTGCAATGTATTAGCTCACTCTGTCTGTTGGACAGCTCATATATGGCTGGTGTACACCTGACAGGTGTCCTGTTGTGGAGGAGTCATGGGTATATTTGGGATAGCATGATCAATGTAAACCTTCCACATGCTCATAGAATGCAATTGTCAAGGATTATGCAGAGTGGCCTGTATACTCCCACAGCATGGGTCCTTTGAAGTCTTCCACCCCAGTCTTCACAAGTGTAAAGTCTGCTTTTGATAAATACACTTTGTTTGCAGTGACAACCTTGCCTGGGGGTGGGGATGGGATATGGATGTCCAGGGAAAGGTGGGTATGGTCAGATATCAACAATGGTGGTCTACCTCTGGTGTGGAACAGTGAGTACCCATGTTGCAGATGGTCAGGTGCAATATGTAGTCCCCTTTGTGGCTGTGGTGAGTGCTTCTGCCATAGCACATGGACTCACAAATTGTAGTGGCTGTAGGGTAATGTTGTAGAGGCCTGAGTAGTTCCCACACACAATATACCTGTACCTGACGTTAACAACTGGAATGGTGTATGTGAACACCTGCATATCTTGGCACTGTTCCCAGGGAAGCAAAGTGTGTGTGCTGGATGTGGGAGGGGTGGTCCGAACTGGTTGTGTTGTGTGTTACAGGTCCTGTGGTCACGAAGCATGGTATAGAACATAACCTGCCAGTGCAATGTGCATATCTGACCCTGAAGTAGGTGGCTGCAAATGCATATATATGCTATCCCCCACCTGACAGGTAGTACTAGATGTACATACCTCTGTAGAAATAATGATGTCAGCACCCTATAAATACTGCAGGTGCAGAACAGATGCCCAGTAATTCGGATAGTGTGCTCTGCTAATGCATCTCCCTCAAGTGTCATAATATAGTTAGGTAGGGGTTTGAATCCTGCAAATGCTCAGTGTGTGTGTGAGTGAGTGGGGTTGGTGTGTGTGCAAGTCTGTGTGAGGGAAATGTCCCTTTTGGCAACTGGGAAAACACACTACAGGATGCACATTCCCCTTTCTAAACACTGATGATGTCAGCACCCTATAAGTACAGCAGGAGAAGAAAACCTCCCAGTAATGCGAATAGCGCGCTCTGCTAACACGTCCGTCTTGTGTTTCATAACATAGTTAGGTAGGGGTTTGAATCCTACAAATGGCAAGTGTATGTGGGGGGGGGTGGATGTAGGGTGTGTGAGAGAACTGACCCTTTTGCCAACCAGTACAACACACCAGCTGCTGCATATTCCAATCTCTACACAGAGATGATGTCAGCACCCTACAAGTACAGCAGAAGAGGGCAAATCTCCCAGTAATGCAAATAGCACGCTCTGCAACTGCATCTCTCACTACTGTCATAGCACAGTTAGTTATGGCTTTGAATTCCACACATGCCACGTGTGTTTTTGTCACACAGAATGCCCATGTGTGTGGGTTGTTGTTCACAAAAATGCATGACATCGATTAAACCAGTAATGGCAATGGACACAGATGATGTATGTGTGTGCCAAATACACATATGTACCTGTGACCTTCAATAGTTCCCATGTCTGATGACTGCCACATGTGAATACATGGTATTTACACTGGATAACATTATGACTGTGGTCTTCTGTGCAGGTGCTGCATGTGGTATGTGTATATACAGTGTGAGATGTATATGGTATCATCCTAGCAGCGAGGGATACACATCTGGTCTGGGGCATATAGTCTACATGTTGTTGATGAACAGGTGCTGCATGTTTTCACCTGTTGTGGGAGTGGTAACAAGTTGTTCCATAGCAATGCAGTGACTACATGCTAGGAATCTTTCAGCTAGGGTGTTGTAGCTACAGTAATTCATCAGCATTCAGTAATACGTCAGCATTCCTGGTGAGGGTATGATGCCAACCAAGGTCAGGGTCATACCAGCCTGTACCACATGCTCAGAGAGCCCTTCCATGTTCCCTATCATGTAGTCCAGGGAGGTATCACAGGTCAGCCATAGTGGCATGGACAATGACTGAGTCATATGTGTCCATGCCTCTGACTGACCTGTATGCTTGTGTTATGTGGTGGACCATAGTGCCCCACGGGCATATCACTGTGACCTTCACCTTGTCCAGCCTGGTGAGCGGGACCTCACTGTACCGGACAATAAAGGTACCTAACACAACTGTAGCAGGTGTGTTGTCTAGCCGTACAGGCTGTGACTGTTTGGCACACAGGATTTGTGTGCTATGTGTTGCACGTGCTGTATTCCGGCTTAACGTATGCCTGTGTGCCATCTGCAGAGGTGTCTGTTGCTCAGGCAGGATGCTATTCTGAGGCTCCACGAATGGCCCAGTGTGTTCACGTGTTTGGATTACTGTCAGTGTAGGTCTACATCAGACTGGTATTGTAGTCACTGTAGTATTTCATGCCACCTGACAGGTTATGCCAGTACTGGGTTCAGAGTGCTTAGTCCCCAGTTTGGCTATGTGGTTGCATCTCATACATGTGTTGTACATCCATGTGTAGGGGAGAGGGTTGAATGTGTACATGTGGCAGCTGTGACATTGCCACATGACCCACATATTCCACAACTGTACCATAGAGGTGACTGACAAGTGACCTTTGCACATGCTACCATAGTATTGTGATTGCCATGGTGATTACCAGCACATATGGCCAATGGGGAACAAGGTACAGAAGGTGAGTATGTGAGGGTGTAGTGCCTGTGATTAGTTAGCACTGGCATATATGACTGCTCACGTGGATAAATGCCAGGTAAGTCATATGCAATGTGTCACAGGCAACGTACATGTGAACAGGACAAACAGTGACGTTCTGTCAAATGAGACATGGACATGCATATAATAAGCTATGCAGATGTCACTAGGAGTCCACAGAAGCTCTGTAACTCTGCATTGCAGGTGGGATCAGTGTTCCAGGGTAACTGCAAGCAAACATGCATGCAAACAAAGCTACAGTAAGCAGAGCTGCATGTAGTCCATTGTACAACAAACAAGCTGTACCACTTCCAGTAGGTAACAGTGCAAATATGCAGGCACTATACACATGTACATGGAAATACGCAGGTCAGATGGCTAGGGTCCAGTCTCAGCGCACACAAGTGTACAGACCATGTACCATCAGGATGTACAATAACTGGATGGAAACCCAGGTGCTCATACCTGCAGTAATACACATGTCAAATAGACACTGAGCCTTCACTCAGTGGTTCCATACTTAGTAGGATGTATGCTACCTGTCCTGCCACCACAGTATCCCTGACATTTATGGGGACTCTCCCTCCTGTGAAAGTTAGTTTTGTGTGTTGGGGCTGTCTAGCATGGTATGAGATATGAGCTTGCAGTGCTAGGGTGCTCCTGTGTGTCCTGTACCAGTCGTGTAGTACTGCACACATATCAACATCCTCAAACATCCGCATTGCAGAGTCCAGTGTGGGCAACATGCCACTTGCAGTTTACATGTCTATCATTGCGTATCAATACTTTCATTACCTTATTCCCTGTGCTGCCTATGTATGTTGCCTTCTGTTGACATCCTTACCACCAGTATGCCAACATGTGCAGATGATACACTATGGTACTTACCATGGGTGTAGACAACAGTACAAGACAATCATACCCTTACTGCATCAGGCATGCTGGGATATACCCACAATTATATCAGCACACAGTACTGTTAACAACATGATACTATTACTACACGTCTATGTAGTCACCCTGTGCATCAGCAACATGTTAACCTGTACCTGCACTGATGTTACAGATTGCATGAGGTGGCACAGTTTCATCATATGCACAGGGTGTGAACTTGGTATGCCTGAGTCTGCCATTGATACCACCAATTGACATGTATGTGTATGTGTGTTGGTGAGGGACAGCAGTACAAGGTGGGGCAATGTTGATGCAGTGAGTGCGTGTATGCGGTAGCCCTAGGTGTTGTCAATTCGCATGTGTGTATGGATGCACACAGTTCCACCTCATGGCTGCCATATACTGGTGTTTGTGGACAGCCACAGACTGTACCTGCTGGGTCATACAGATCAGTGTCTCCAGCCACGGACACGGTACCTGTGCATTGCAGGAGTGCTACGGACTGTACCCGGTATCAATCCAGACTGGGTACTGTCGTCAGAAGCAGGTGTTCATTGACTGAACACAGATCCATGTCGGGCCTGTCCAGAGCCACGTGCACGTGGTCTCCTGGGGTGGTCTGATGACAGCACAGACCCAGCATTGCTGGGGCTGCTGCTGGCACTATGGGGGCGGCTGCGGCCCTGTTGTCATCCGCGATGACTGTCAGCTGCTGCTGTTGCTGGCATACACCCACGTCGATGCCTCAACCGTCCACCATTGCCCTGGCTCATGGACATGTAGTTGTGGAACCGATCTAATATGTCCCCACAATGTCTGTCTATGACATCGGTGAAATTACGGATGGCAGCCGCAGTGTCACGCATACTGTCAGCCATGGCTGTGTGACATGCTGTCAGCTCCCTCAGACCCTGTCTGGTATACTGTTCCATACGTGACTGTGCCTGCATGACAGCCCAAAACATAGCTGAGGGGGGCAGTACGCCCATGGATGCTCCCACGAGAACCCCTGGACATCTGTCTGTGTGATACGATCTCAGGGCCATGCCCATGGCTGCTGTGTGGGGAAGCATGTGCCACAGATACCACATTACCCTGGTCAATGCCCACTGTATCCTGTCCATCACCTAGGGACATTGGTGACAAAGGGTGTATTGGCAGGATGACTGTGCGCATTGATGGGGTTGACAGCTGTGTACTGTCAATTGGCTGACCAATGATGGACCCTGGCATACCTTCCTGTGCCATTACACAGATGTCATCATTATCAGTACCCGTGGCACCTGATTCAGGTTCCCTGCTGCATGACACCAGAGCAGCACCAGAACCTGTGGGAGGGAAACAGGAAACACAGTTTACAATGTTTACAAAATGTTATCAGTGATGCACACATGCACACATGCACACATACACCCGTGCACACATGCACACATGCACATGTGCACAGGTGCACACATGCACACATGCACACATGCACACAGTTGCACATTTGCACACAGTTGCACACTTGCACACTACTCAGTATGCGAGATATCAAAACACAGACACAGACACACCTGCATGCATACACAGAGCACTTCTAAGTGAGCCTAATATTACTATTACTATCAAGACTATTAAAGGTATTGTTAATACACACTCACCAGCATGGATAGGCTGCATTGCTGTTACACCGGAGGGACCTGCAGAAGTCAGGAAATTAATGTCAGTGGGCACAACTGTGCCATTGTTACTGAGTATGATACAGGTCAGTAGTACAACAGTCACCTTTCACAGGTCAGCTGCTGATATTGAGAATATCACACTTGCACATTAAATACTATGATGACAGCTACAAACCAAGGACACACCTCACACATGCATTAACTACCAGTGTACACAACAGTCAACTATACATATGGCATATTACCTGCATGCTCGTAGTCTTGCTGCTGTGTGTATCCAGCCTCCATCATAATGCAGGTCTGCTGCTGTAGTTGTTGGCGGGCTGGAGCCACAACACTTATGAGTAGTCCCTCCAGTCTGGTGAGTGGGGGATGTGTAGCCACCCCACCACCTGTGGCAACCTGTTGCCTGTGGATATCTGATGCACACTGACGGACATTTCTGATTAAATCATTGCAGTGATGTCGCTGCTCATATGTCCTATTATGCGTGCCTATGTCATTTACCCGACAGACCAGGTCTTGCCACAGTGCAGCCCTCTCCTGCTGATTCTGGCTGGTGCAGGAAAAGAGTATTGCATAATCCTGCACCAGGCTCTGGTGTATCTCCTCATCCTCAGCTGCAGAGTACGCTGGATTGCGCTGGTGAGCCATGGTCCTGGAAAAGGAAATAACATGATATCAGCAAAATATGTCAGCAGAATTTGGCACACATACTACACATGCTACTCGACTGTTGTGATACAACATATCTCACATATATAGCATCTGTCTGTCTATTGGTGGATATGCATGTAAATGACCAGGTATCAGTGCTCAGCCGACAACTGTGCAACAGTACCTGGCACACTCCATACGACATACTATCAAACCCCAGCAGTCAGAACACTGATTCAGGTCCAAAGCACCTCCTCACTCTTGGAGTTTGTATCGAGGTACTGTATGGGGTACATCATCAACTACTGTGAGCTGACCACAAACTAACTGCCCTGGATATACATATCCCACCTCCACCACCAGCACAAACGACTACAGTGAATAACATTTCAAATGCAAACTTTACACTTCGTAACACTGACATGGTATCCTTTAAGCCCACTGGGCCAGTGGAAGACACAACCCACAATGCTGACCCCTTCACAAATGATTTCTATGGACATCTCTGAGAATGCATGGATCATGCAATCCCATATAAGACCAAGACACTCTCCACAAAGGGAAAGCATCCTGTCTGGTGGACCCCAGCCATAGACAGATTGTATAACAAAAGATGGAAGCTACTGCAAGATAGAGCATAATTCCATAAAGGGAAGGCATGTCTGATCAGCACTAGTAAGGATCTATTTTCTCTCATACAAACATCCATGGGCAACTTTGAGAGGGAAATCAACAGGGACACTACAGATAACCACAAGGCCTTCTTCAGTTATGTTAGCAACTTGGTCAGAAACCCTCCAATATGCTCATAGTTAGTACACAACAACAAATAATTCACTGAACCCACAGATATTGGCAACATTGTGGCAGACAGGCTCAATGCAAGTTCCCCCCCTCCCTCTCCACCAAACTAAGACATACTTATCCCAGCTGACTGTAACCTCCCTATCCTCACAGATGTCCAGGTGAGAGCCGCCCTCAGAAAAGCAGAAAACACAACATGAATGGGACCTGATGGTATCCCCGGTTGCATGCTACATGAACTCCAAGAGGAGCTAAACACACATATAGAAGTGCTATGTAACACTAGCCTGACTACAGGATATGTACCTGTACACTGGCGTACAGCAGCAGTGGTTCCACTCCACGAAGGAGGCACCTCTACATACCAATACAATACAACACAATACAATACATTACAATACAATACAATACAATACAATATGCTATTGCCCCTGGGACTACAGCAGCATACTGTTCTGCTACCCTGACCATTGTGACACCTGTGATGTGATGGTACCTGCTCCTGTCAAACATATACACAGGGTGACTCATATGGCATATTACCTATCTGACTAACATTCAGCAGGGGTATGTGTGACATGTACTCATGGGGAGTCTTGCTTCTTAATGCTGTGTGGTTTATTGCAGGGTATGTCTTATCTGTGGGTAGGAACCTGTACCTCTGCCATGTGCTCTCTACTGCAGTGTCACGGACGACACACAGCAGTCAATTAGGTTGTGGATGGTGTGAGGTGTTACTATGGTTGTTGGACATCTGTCATGGGTGTGACTTAAGTATGTAAATCCAGGAGTGGTAACCTCTATGTGGGTAGTATGTGTGTTCTCTGTGGTGTTGTCAGTCACTGTGTATTGGTAATGTGTTTGAGTGCATTGTCACAGTGTTGTACATGTCACTGTGTCCTTCTCCATATCTGTAGCTGTCATGTGAGGTACATACCATGGCAGCCATTGTGTGGTGTGGAGGGGTACACTGACCTACATGTCCATAGCTGACACACCATGTCTGCTGACACATACCATGTGCAGGTATTCCAGGAATAGTGTGCCACTGTGAATATCATTGGGGGGACTATTGTACACATTTATGACCCTGTTCAGCCCTGACACATGCAGTGGTGGGCAGCCAATCACATATCTGGTGGTTACTGGTGTAGATGATTTGAAATGGGGTATGGTACTCCAGTTTTGACACTGGTGTTCACTCCATGCCTTTGTCACCAGGCACCTGTTGCAATACATCTGTACACATGTGCCTCACTCAGAATATATATACATCTCTCTCTCTCTCTCTCTCTATATATATATATATATATATATATATATGTATATATATATATATATATATATATATATATATATATATATATATATATATATATATATATATATATGTCTATATGTCTGTATACATATACACATATATATATATCAATGTACATATATTGCTATAGATATGGAGGGGGGTGTAACAGAGAGGGGGTGAGAGTGACAGAGGGGGTGGGACAGGGGGAGTGTGAGATCACCATATACAGTCATATCTGTAGATAGTCAGATCTGTCTGTCTATGTATATGTATCTACATATATCTATATCTGTGTGTATTACATATATATGTTTGTACATATTCTATCTATCTGCATCTGTCTATGTATTCCTACATCCCTCTCTATGTATGTATACATATATGCATATTATATATATATATATATATATATATATATATATATATATATATATATATATATATATACATACATATATTGACATACATACGTATCCATATGATAGATAGGTATATCAACATGTTTGTTTACAAAACTGTATACACACACACTAACATACTGCTAAACATACATAACTGTGAAACCTACTTTGTACATTGCACTACAACCTACATTCAACCTACATTGATATGTGCACATAGATGCCCTCACATACATATGTATGTACAGCCTTCACTGATAGTTGCTGTATGTCCCCTGCCCTATGCACATCTTCATATACATATGGATACAGACCAATGACACATATGGAGGGTTCACAGTATGTAGACTTTTAAAGTATTACTTTACATTACCTGTGTTTGTCACAGCTGCTTTTGTTGCTGTCTGGTTTGGTGTCCTACTGCTCCAGTTGCTAGTTGTCAGCTTTCAAGTGGTTGTTGCTGACTGGTTTTGTTTGTGCATGTTTTCTCTCTCTCTCTCTCTCTCTCTCTCTGTCTCTCCCTACTTCCACAGGGTGCAATGAAAGTATTGCATGTGTGGACTGGGAGTACAGCATGCTTTTGTAGGTATCTGCATATGTCCATGTGATAGCTCTGCACCAGTTGTTAGCCAGCATTTCCTAATTGCATGCAGCCAGTTGTGTACTGATTGCAGTTCTCACTGTGATTCCAGGACAGTGCTATAAAAAGGTATGTGAGATAGGCATAGCCCTTTCAGAGTTTAATGGCAGGGACCATGCTGGTATACTGTGGACACTGTTTTGTGAGTGTAAAGGTTAGTATCCCTCTCATATTTCTGGCTGTGTTGTAGATTAACATTTCTCCATTCATTTCTCCATTTTCCTGTACTAAGTGTGTATGTACACTGACACCTAAGACTACTACTACTGTTAATGTGGGTGTGTGTGCTTTCCTGTGGGACATGTGGTGTAACTGGTATATAGCAGTGGCTCTTGCACTTTGTTGCTATGGCTTCAATATTTGCCCTTTACATTCACTACTTGTATGCCTGCTAGGTGTCTTGACTGTAGTGTGTTGCTGTGGCTTTCCTAATGTTACCATTGCATGTGTTGTAACACCTTTCTGCCTACTGTTTGTACATTTCACAGGGAGTCTGTGGGGCATCCCTGTAACTCAGTCACTGTTGCTATGTCTAGGCACTTAACTATTCAAATATGGCAGTGTCAGACCTCTCAAATGTACAGATATTTGCAGGTTGTCCACATTTTTGCCTCATGTTTTAGTCAATATCTCATCAACAGCTTTTTCTGGCAATTCACTCTGGGCTCAAGTCAGACTATCGTGACAAACATTTCAGTTTCAGACTTCATACCCTTCCAAACATCCAACAAAATGCAGAACCTGTTACTCTCTGAACTGTCTAAGTTTATTGTAGCATTATTTGGAATGTGTCCCTGTTTTTGGCCCTTTGCTCCACATTTTTTATTACTTAGTCCGGATGTGTTCCTGTAAGAGGTTGTGGGGTATGGGCAGTGATTATCCTGCTGTGAGTATGTGTGTGGCTTGCAAGGTGCTACAGTGACATTATTACCTACTAGCTACCAACTAGCATGGCTGTTTCTGTTCACACACTACTATTCTAGAAATCCACTACATTTGACAGTAAATATACATGGCATGCTTTGTGTACTACACATCCTATATTCCCTTTACATTCATTCCTACTATTACATGATATATTTATTGTAGCACAATGCTCTTATATAACAGTCATGGCTTAGTGATAAGTCATGCCGACTACTGTCTCCAAGGTCCTGGGTTTGGGACTGACAGTGGGATTTTATTTTGCTTTTGAGCAGACTACAGGACTTGTCATTCAGAGTGACTAAGGCACTTTTAAGCAGTTGTAACCGGGTTAGCGCTGGTTTGCACGGAGCTCATGCATGCGCACTGGCGTTCAGCTCTGCGCACATCCGCTTACAACTGCTTAAAAGTGTTTACTCTTGCGCACACCCGCGCTATTTTCTTTGAAAGAAATGAAAATGGTTAGACAGGAAAGTGGTGAAAAATGGGTCACAAAGAGGGTAAGACAGTAGGGAAACAAGCTCGGGTTTTGCAGGAGAGATGTAGGTAAGGCCCATAGCTGCCCATTTCTTCATCAGCAACAGCTGTGCATATGTTTGTAATTTGGTGTGACATTTGAAACCTTCCACCCCTGAGAGAGGTGTAAGGACAACAATAATACTTGTTGTACAGCCAATTGTAATTGACAGTTTCCATGTCCAGCAGACATGTGTGCGAAATGGGCAGCTATGTATGGGGCGTAATTTTTTTGTGGGTACAGAGTGCCCTTTGTTTTTTTGTTTTTTTTTTCAGGTGAGAGTGGTATGTCAGGTACGGGAAGTCGGTATAGCTGGGGAGGTAGGTTGGGAAGGTTAACAGACAAGACAAACAAGACACATACAGGGGCAGTGTGTGATACATGTGGGGGGGTTACACAATTGACGGGGATGGATGTTTGGATATCTAGAGCCCATGAGCCCACAGATGGCAACAGTGGAACTGATATCCCCACCCATGGGCAGTTGCCACTGTGCCTTCACGGCCCAGGACAGGGCTGTGCTGGGGGCTGTGTAGGCCAGGCAGCAGGCATGCCCATTAGTTGTGCCACCTGTGCCCCAAGCTGGCGTAGGGGTCCAAGAACAGCTTCCCAGATCTCCCTACACACTACAGTCCGGACATTACAGAGGGTGAGTGGATGTTCTCCTCCGGCCACACTTGCAGAAGGGGGACAAGCCCCATCCCCTGCAGTGCTTCCACCCGCAGGTGGCACAGGTCCACTGGAGGAGGGTCCGGCCTGGGCACTACTGCCAGGTGCACTCGCCAGCTGAGGAGGGAGAGGTGGGTCCGCTGGAACCCGCCTTCCCTGTCGTCCTATGTTTTGCATTATGTCATGACAGTTTGGGTTAGTAACGTACAATACCATTCACAATTAGTTGTAACAGCACGCATTAGTATTCCCATTAACCAAACACCCAGATATTCAAACCATTGAACAGCAAGCATAACACATGCATATTTTAAACAGCAATTCACAGTCCAACAACATGCAGGGTTGATTGATGGCAACAGGCCATCAGGTTTGGATGTATGAACAGGGCAGATGCATCAACATACATGCAAATATGTATGAACCAACAGGACAAATGTCCAGGGGTGTTAATTGTGATTGCACATACCAATTTCACATGGAATGGATTATATGTGGTTATAGGGTAGGGTGAAGAAAATTTAATTAACAACTTCAAATACCAATACATATGCTGTACATTTCTAATAGCTGCAGATATATACACACTACAGTTCTGCCTACAGTTTCCTATGTAATAACTACTTCAAGTTGGTGATAGGAATGTTACTGCTACATCAATATACATTTTCATTTTTATTCATACACATTCATATCTGGCTCTGTTCAGCTACATCATCATGCTACATTTGCTTTATATAGCTATAGACAAATGTGGATGTTTGGTATTTCAGACATCCATACTATCTGCATATTGCAGACTGAGAGCAACATATCCAGATTTTGGGATACACATTCCAGCTGCGGTAACATTTTCAACACATTTTACTGTTTGGTTCTGCTTGTCACATTCATTTCATTCTGTACTGACTGCAGTATACTTTATTCAGGAGTTATTACTACTTTATTGGTGGATACATAACTCTTTCTCACACTCTCTCACTTTTTTATTTTTACAATTCAGGATGGTACTTAATTCTAGGCTTTATTGACATGTTTTACCTGTAGTTATTACAATCCTTTCCAACAGTCTCACTTCTGTCATGTTTCTGTATTTCAACAGGGATATATTTCACACGTGTTTTACTCAGCTGTACTTTTCAGCCTGCTGCAGGTTATGTACTATTATATTACAGGTGGGACATCTTTATTTCAGACTTTATTTCAGACTTTTTCATTTTTCTGTTTGGATTACAGACTGCATCACACTTTTGTAATCAAGCAATACTTGCAAACCCTCTTACACTGTTACTTGCACATTTTATTACTTAGTGACTACACTGCACTCTTTTGCTAACTGTCATACTTTTATATTTATTTACAGTTACAGGGAGAGGATTACTGACCTGCCTGGTGGCGCAACTGCACCAGCCTATCGCCATAGGCTCTATGGTTGGCAGAACGGACACCTGCAGCTATAATATAAATAAAGTAATATTGGAATGCACATCTCCATAATATCAGCTAGGTTAATTTCTTACATAAATAATTAGATGTAACTTACTCAGTAGTGGGGCGTTGGGCATTTGCTGGGCCTCCTGGATCCAACGGTTCAGTTGGTCCTGCTTGCATCTGTTCAGGTCTGCATGGTGATGATGGACCTGCTCACCAGTCCTTGGTATCCCTGTGGCACTGGTGAGATCATGAGCCAACCGGTCCCATGCCTCAGCCCTATATGCTCCCCACAGGACCTGGCCCTGCATGAGTTGGGCCTCATGATTGTGGACAAGGAGCCAAACTATATATTTGGACTCCTCAATGCCCCACCTCTGTGCTCGAAAGCAACTACCATCACCTACACCTGACATTCTGGCTGCAAGTTGGTTCTACAATCGGTTATGCTGTGTATTCCCGCCTATGGGGCTTATATATGCCGTTTTTCCAGCACTTATCTGTGATTGGCCATTTTGGAATTGTATCAGCTTCACAAAACCTGCTTTGTCATGCTCCTCTTTCTATTCATTCCTATATATTTGCTATTACTGCATTTTTAAGTGCAACTGTCATGGCTTAGTGGTTCAGTACCTTGACTATGATGCATGGTTTCCTGGGTTCGAACCTAGCCACTGCTTTTTAAATTTTATGACTGTCTACACAGGCTAGGAGGTGTGTCTATGTAAAGGCAGTTTTGTTACAGCTTGCTCAATGTTGCCCGTCGGTTAGCTTGTTGGCGCGGCGCGCCGCTCCGCGCAAACGGGTTATGCTGGTTTATGTGTCATTTGGCTGTCAGGACACATATTATAAATATCAAAAGTGCCAAAGTACTGCAAGCAGACAATCCAAAACGAAAAACCACTTTAATGACAAAACACAGCAGAGCTTTCGGACATAATCCTTCTTCAATACTACAAACTTATAAAATTTCTTTCATCTTATATACAGGCCCAAAGTAGTCATGTGGTTAGCAGCCCAAAAATCACATTTTTTTCACAGTTCAAATTCACAGTTTTTGGACTATTTGAATAGAGCTTCTTCCTTTCTAAAGTTTAAAATGAGCTGTTCCAAGACTGAAATTGTGTTTTTGGATGTAGAAGTTATATTTAAGGATGGACATATGAATACTAAGTCACATAGAAAGGATGTGTGCGCTGGTAGATACACCCACTTTCATAGCATGCATGCACCACACATCTTTAAAGGTATTGTGAGGTCCCAGTTAGGAAGGTTGAGTAGGCTTAACACTGATGACTGCTGTTTTGAGTTACAATTAAAGGATATGTTAGCGGATTTTTCTGCTAGTGGATATGATAATGTCCTACTCTCTGTGGAGAAAGATAAGGTGATGCAGGAGAGGAAGTCTAAGTTTGCTCCTACCTTCCTATCTGACCCACTGGAGTCAGAAGCCTTACCTATGAATAGTACGAATGTGCGTATGGATGTGACTAGATATGTAACTGCATATAGTCTTACAACGCCATCCATAAAGCAAATAATATTTAAGAACTGGTTGATACTAATGGCTTCAAATGAACTAAAGACCTTATTGGGTGATAGACCTTTATTTGCCTATAGGAACATGAGAACTTTAAAAAATTCATTATGTTATAAGGATTTTTCTACCAACATTGTGAAAACGCTTTCCTCTAAGTATGGTACATGTAAATGCCACAATTGTTCATGCTGTGGAGATATTTTTGACACAGGAGTGACCTTTTGTTCATCCAGTAACAGGAAAACTTTTAAATTTTATGTTTCAGCTACTTGTCACACAACACATATAGTGTATTTGGCTACCTGTGTGTTATGCAAATCTTTTATGTAGGCAAAACCACTCGTAGGTTGAAAGAGAGGATTACAGAGCATAAGTCTGAAATTAGAAGATGTGTCGAAACAAATGCTTTATATAAGCATATGTTAGATTATGGACAAGATCATGTTTTTAAATTCAGGGTTATTGACATTGTTTTCCCCTCCCCAAGAGGTGGTGATATAAATAACTTCTTAGAAATTAAAGAATATGAGTGGATTTTAAGGTTTGCTGGTGACCGTTCTCCTGGCTTGAACAGTATGCTGAGCCTTAAACCAATTTTGGTTAAGCTCAGTAGATTGAATTTATAATTATGTATATTGTTTCTACAATATGAATTTTATAATATGAATTTTATGTGTAACTTTGATTATTAATCATATTAGCAAGCTGAATTTTAAATTATTTAAATTTTTGTTATGTACTATAGAATCATTGCTATCTGTGTTGTTTTAACTTTGCCTTATTGAGTGATACTTATGGTCATGTGATTTTTGGGCTGCTAACCACATGACTACTTTGGGCCTGTATATAAGATGAAAGAAATTTTATAAGTTTGTAGTATTGAAGAAGGATTATGTCCGAAAGCTCTGCTGTGTTTTGTCATTAAAGTGGTTTTTCCTTTTGGATTGTCAGCACGCATATTATGCTCAGCTCAGCTATGGGCACACAGTTTCAGCATGTTAAACCACTGCTCACCTACGGGCATTCATTTTACACCTGTTAAACCACTGCTCACCTAAGGGCAGATGCACTCAACTTGTTAAACTGTAGCTCAGCTATGGGCACATCTGACATTTTTTATTCTTTTGTTATCTCACATTTCTTCAAAATAAATGGCCCATTTCATTACATTTTACATAAAATATAATTTTATATGTGTACATATATGTCAGGGACTTGTTTCATGCTTATTTCACTAAAAATAAAAATTGATGTTGGGGGAGCTCGAACCATGACTGCCTGCTCTTCAGCCGACGTCTCTACCGCTATGCTATTGCTTCTTGGCTTACTTTGCATATGTAGTTCTTATATGCTTTTCCACTGACTGCTAACTGTGGCTAAGCTACGGGCATGCCCACGCAAACGAGCGCACTTATGGGCAAACATCTTTACAATTTGAAAAAAAATATAAGATGTTCATTTATATATTTTATGTTCATAGTCTGTGGGGGCATGTGTTGTGTTGTGTTTATTCACATTTACATGGACTCTGTCGTGGGGGTTTACTTTCGGGACTTTTACTCTTCTAGGGGCGTGTCCGTTTGCAGGGCTCGGCCTACGGACATGCCCCCTACTGTCTTCCACAGACCGTGTAAGCCTTAGGTGTGATTCAGCATTCCCTCATGCATATGCATGACATGCTGACGTCACACCATTTAACTGCAGCCTCCGTGTAAGCCTTGTAACTCTTACATGGAGGCTTCGTGAATCCTGCCCATAGTGTTGAACCAAACATCCCAAATATGTATAAACACAAAACAAATGTAGAGTGCAAAAGCTATAATCCTAAAATATTTCTAATTGCAAAAAATGTAGAATGCAAAAGTTATGCATCCTAAAATATGTTTAAATGCAAAAAAATGTAGAGTGCAAAAGTTATACATCCTAATCTTTTACTTTGTGTTGCTAGTTAACCAGATGTGACATTGATGTGATCTCTAACTTGTATGTAAGAGACTAATCATTTATGAATGTGTGAATCTATTTTAAAAGTAGGCATGTGCAGACTTTTTAATTCCTCTTTTAATTGCTGTTGCACAGAGACCTGAACTCACTATATATAACAGAATGCATATGATAGTATAGTAGCACTTTAAAATGGCCAAGAATATCTAAAATCAGAGCTTCTCAAATTATGCTTTAGTGGATAGAAGAGAATGTGAGCAGATACAAAGGTGTTATTTTCAAAACATCATTGCAACATCTGTGTATAAATGTAATAGTGATATCTTTGTAGAGGGTAAGCCCACCTCCAGCCCCACGGGGAATTCTTTAAGCTATACATAAGTCTTGCAAATGTGAAAAATGAAATTTGACTACCAACGAAATACAGAAACTTGCAACATTTGCAGTAAGGTCATTAAAGCAATTTTTGAAGAGGCCTTTGCCACCCTGAACTCCAAATGATGGGGTCTGTGCCCCCCCAAACATTTATCACTTATACATATTAGCTCAGAAAACAGTGATGTCAGATTACTGTACCTTGTAGTAAAGGGTTTACTCTGAGGTACCACATATTTGGACTCGATATGTATATGCACAGTAAATGCTCATCCTATCTCACTGTTTCAAGAATATCAGTTCTGGGCATTACACGTTAAAGAGGAGCTCTGCTGTGCACCAAGTATCCACTGTAAGTTTTTCTAACTCCAAAGTTACACAATGCTGAAGAAAGAGTGCTTGGTTTCTGAAGATAAAGTATTATTTTTCTCCAACATTATGAAATTGTTGTTTTAGAATAAATTAGTAGGTGGTACGAAGGGGTGCAGGTTCCACACAAGGAGTGCAGGGGACTTCTGTCAGTCCAAAAACATCATTAAAGGTTTAACTGAGGCATTCTGCTTCAGGATTTTTGCACTCACATTTATTGGGATTTTGTTTATATATTCATAGGTACTTACTACATTACTGATCTCTGAGGATCTTAAGAAGCATAGCCTTACATTCCAATGGTAGTTTCTCGACATTTATAGGTTCATAGGTTCATAGGTGTGTACTAGGCTAATGGCCCTGGAGCCTTTACAAGCCTAGCCCATAGGATTGCCCTGGCATCATTCCACCCGACCTTAGTTCCCAGTACCTCTGTCAAGTAAAACCACTGGAGTGATCCCTGGGGTGAATTTTCTATTTCCCATCCACTCATCAAGATTTCTTCTTTCATCAGTGAGGTGCTCTGCTTGACATGTATGGGAAGTCTATGGGCAGTCTCTGGGTTATGAACCTGTCCCTCCAGCATGTTCTGTTGGCTGTGGTAATGAGGCTGAGGTCTCTGGAGTGTGTGGTGTGGAGGGATTGGGATTTCTTTAGATGTGGCATTTCTAACAGAGCTGGGTCAGACATGGCTTTGTAAGTCAAGCAGAGATCGCCTCTAAGTAGGCGATATGAGACAGAGAATAGCTAGAGTTTTTTTAGTCTGTCCATACAGGACAAATGTTTAAGGCCTAGGATCCTCCTTGTGAGGTACTTTTCTGGCCTCTCCAGTTGTTGCAGGTGTTTAGTGAGGTACATGCCAAATGGGGCATTGTACTCAATGACTGGCCTAATGATGGAAGACTAGAGGGAGACAATGACCTCTTTCTTCCTGGATGCAAAACCCTTAATAATGAGATGTGCCACATAGAAGTACTTTCTGACCACAGTGTCAATGTGGTGGTCAAAAGAGAGATTGCTTTCAACATGTGTTCTCAGGTCTCTTATAATGTCTTTTGTGTTCAGTAGACTACCATCGATGTGCTAATTCATGAGAACTGGGTTTTTCCCAAAGGGGATGCTGACACATTTTTTGGCATTGAGCTTAAGGCCATGGTTCTGACACCAGTCGTTGGTCTCAGTGAGGCCTTTATGTAGGATGTCAACATCAATTGGGGAGTTAATAATGGCGCCCAACTTGCAATCGTCTGTGAATTTTGTCAGCCAGAGTCCCTTCATGTTGGCCTGGACTTCAGAGAAGTAGTTACCAAACAGGAGAGGATGAATGACCCATTGATGGTCCAAACAATGATATGCTGGAAGATTTACATGTTTCCTTAAGAACAGAAGTGCTGAACAAGGGTTGAATTTGCAGTTATCCCATTCATTCATCCAAATTGCACTTGAACAGAGAAGAGAAGTACTTTTTATGTTGACTGTAAGACGGTTCTATAGAAGTGGTATTCTCTGTAATACATATTTATTCCTCCATGTTCTATTTACTTTGCAAAACAGATTGAGATCTCAAGCAAGTGTTTATAATACCACTGGAATTATAAATGTGTATAGGTCTGACAGAATGCAGTCTGTTAAAGGTCTATACAAGACAAGGTATTGAGATAGTCTGCACAGTTTTTATGATTTAGACCCTAAATTTCTTAGTGAAAAAGCATTTATTGTGGTCATTCTAGTTGTGACAATTGTACTGAGACATACATACCAAAAAAGGGCATTATACTCAATGATTGGCCTAGTTAGTGCCAAGTATAGTTATATCCCTAGACTGGGACTCACTACCTTCAGATATAAGATGTGCAATGAAAAATTATTTCCTTTCAGCAGTGGATATGTGGTGATGAGAGGACAGTTCATTGTCGACAGAGGTTCCCAGATCCCTAACTACAGGATCAATTTTCAAGGGTATTTTGTCAATGTGATTGTGACAAGGGGAGTCATGCTTGTTGAAGGATAAGATTATACACTTCTTGGCATTTAGTTTTAGTCTGTGATTTTGTTTGTCTTTTTAATTCAGCATTTGAAAGTACACCATGAATGTATTATTTTTTACCATCAGAATTGTAGCAATGGCAACTTGATGGCTGAATAAACGGGCATCAAAGAAAGGTTATACATTCTTGGGCTGCCCATCATGTGTCCCTGTGTATAAAAACAGACATATACACACACACACACACACACACACACACACACACACACACACACACACACACACACACACACACACACACACACACAC
The DNA here is from genome assembly GCF_019279795.1 of Protopterus annectens. NCBI lineage: Eukaryota > Metazoa > Chordata > Ceratodontiformes > Protopteridae > Protopterus > Protopterus annectens. The sequence continues at coordinate 818,064,364 of NC_056725.1, forward strand.
ACACACACACACACACACACACACACACACACACACACACACACACACACACACACACACACACACACACACACTTCAGTGTGTTCAGTTCTGTCAAAGTAATTGTCTTTTAATGTATCTGTTGGGATATCTCAGATATAGCTGAGATATTTTTCAGGCACCTTAATCTTTATGGGTATCAGCTGGGTTTAAAGACCCTGTGTTACTGAAGTATAGCCACGCTATCTACTTATGCTGTGCTGATGAGGCCAATAAAAAGGCTGAAATATAACATGTCTACACATAGTAGAGTTTGGCTTTATTCATTAAGACTTAAAAAGTAAAATTAGTCATGGACATTCAAAAGCCGTGGGGTCACTCGTATATCTCCCATGGGCCTACATTACAGGAGGTTTAATGTATCAGACCTTGAAAAATTTAGCTTGGCTGCATTTGTCTTGCAGTTTTTGCTAAATGGATTGTCCATGTGACTTTTGTACCCTTTGGGCTGGATATTAGTTGAGATATTTTGCAGGCACATTAATCTTTATGGGTATCACTGGTGTTTAAAGAGCCTGTGTTTCTAAATTATAGTGAAACTCTCCACTTATATTGTGTTGATGAGGTTAATAAAAATGTTAAATCATGCATATTCACAACTAGTGGGGTTTGGCTTTATTGGTCTGAATGTAACCTTAAAAACATAAAAACCAAAACAGTCATGGACATTAAGAAGACATGTAGCTAAAAATGTTAATGTCCTTAAGGGTTCATTTGCATATATCCCATGAGCCTACATCACAGGAGGTTTAAGGTACCATACAATGAATACTATGGCTTGGCTGGGTTTTTCTTGCAGTTTTGAATAAATAAATAGTATATGACCAACATTTAATGTCTCTTTAGCTGCACTAGACACAGCTAGAATTTTAGTACAGTTGTGTTGCCTATCATCTACAGTTTAAGATGACATTTTCAAATAGCTTGTATGTAGCATAGTTTTGGAATTATTAATGCAAATATGAGCAGACAGTATTAGATACTTAGAGACATAACTAGGATTATCTCAGATACATACCCACAGCATCACTAGGATGTAATGAGATATTTCATTATCCTTGCATGACCAAGTTCATACAACTGAGGAACTTCCAGAGGTGTTTTACCTGCACCCAGCAATAATCCTTAGATCTGTATGGCATACTAATCTGCCCCATCTTGGGTAAAGTCACATATCTGCAAGAACCAACCACTAATGCTATACCATTTTTGAATGTCTCTGTCTATACGGCATGCCCTATGATCATCTAACACTGGTTGTAAAAGCTGAAACATGTAGAATAACATTTGTTACCCTGTTTTGTATTAACACTTGTTCCACATATGTGACTACATGGCATTTTCATGTTAAAGTTGGCATAAGCTTCAATGGTTTCCTTTCTGAGATCTGTAAATTTAGTAGGGTAGCTTTCAAATTTAACAAAAGCATACAGTTATAAAAACAGTTTTCATACATTTATGGGTTTTTTTTGAAGTCTTAATTACCAAGTTTGTCTTTAAATATTCCTGGACTAAACTATCCAAAAAGATCGGAATCCCAGGGTAGTCTGTAAAAGCTATATTTATTGAAAAAATGCCTTAAAGGCTATTAAAATACAAAAACAATAAACAGTACATAAAATAATTTTCACTGATTTAGCGCTTTCATCTCCAGTCGGAGACTTCATCAGAATCAATGTCTAGTTACACAATGAATAATGAATTGATTAGGGTTATCCAAACCCATTCTCAAACCGAGATTTCACCTCCTGGAACTGGTAATGAAATCCCGTGTGCACAAAGTAGCCCCAGAGAGATGGGCGCGATTCAGATGATGTCAGACGCCAGAAATGACAAACGCGGTGGTGAGGTCGTGGAGGATACTTTACAATGAGACCTAATGGTGAATTTGGATTGCAAAATACCTGAAGGGGTAACAAAGAACATAATATACCAAATATTTACCAGGATATGGATTTTCATAAGTGGCTAAATCAGTCGCTTAATTCACGTTAAAGAAAAGAAAAACGCACCAACAACACCAACACCAACGCCTGACATTCAAGGACAAATGTAAAAACTTTAAAAATTTGTCATTAAAATACAAAACTTTGACTGTTGAAAATTGGTACTTGACAAATGTCTAAAAGACAAGATTGTACCAAAAGGTTTGAGGTTGAACAAATTCCCAAATAACAGTGCTGATGATAAAACATTTTTTAAAACAGTATGTGATATATTAAATGACTGTGGGCTGGCAATAATTAAAGTGATGATGAAACGCAATACTGTGATTATGGAAGACATTAAAAAAGAGGTGGACAAATTGTATAATGAGATTAGCAATGATCTTTTGTTCTCTGTGGATGAATATAAAAATATTTACTTTAGGGTGTTACATGACATTGATTATACTATTAACACTAACATGAATAGAAAATTAAAGAAATTGGAAAGGGATTTGTATGAATATGAGAGGGGCCTTGCATACTATAGTGAAACCAAGAAAGGAAGGAAATATAGTTAGGACCAATATCGTGGTAACAACAGAAGTAATAGATACCTAAACAGTGATACAGGTAGTTATGAAAGACAGAACCAAAATACTAATGAATATAATTTTCATGACATTGAACCACATTTTGAGGGCAATTATAGAGATAGAAACATGAGGGATGTTATCCCTTTAGAAATGGAAGAACCGAGGAGGTCCAAGAGAATACGGAATCGGACCCAACAGCCCTCGTATGCACAAATTACGGAAAACAGGAACACCAAGTACATGGGGAGGATGCACAGATAAGGGAAACAGATACTATTGTTTTGAATGTGGAGAATATAGTAACACAGATGATTAGGGAACACAAACACGATGGTATTATTAATACCTCCAAAAATTTTAATATTTTTAACTACACAGACATTGTAGTTAATGAGAATTATTTTAATTTATTTATAAAAGGTTTTACTTTTGTACCTATATACAAACCTAGGATTGAAAATATTTTATTGGACATAAAAACTTTTACCCGTAAACTTAATTTCAAATATATCTACAAGGACAGGAAAACACTAGAAAAAGAAAATACTTTAAAAAGGTCAAGTATATACAACCCCCACTCCACCATGAGATTATGAATTTTGAAAAATGTGTTGTTAACAGAATTCGGAAAGACTATAAGAAGGAATATGTGTTAGACAACAATTTGACCAAAGCTGAAATGGAATTACTTAATGATTTAAGTGGTAATGAAAGAATTCGGATAATGAGACCCGACAAGGGTGGAGGGGTTGTAATTATGGATAGGTGGGATTATACTAGAAGGATGATGGACATTTTGGACAAGGAGAATCAGTATGAACTTGTCTCTAGAAATGAGATAAATATTTCCTATTATAAGATAGACCTAATACTGGAAGATAACCTATTACAAGGACTGATTGATAGAGAATTGTATGACTACCTAAAAGTACCCAAACTAGTTATACCTGTTATTTTCGGTATACCGAAAATACACAAGTCCTTACATGATCCACCTATGAGGCCTATAGTCTCCTCACAAGGTTCAAAAACACAACCTTTAGCAATATATGTGGACACCAAGTTAAAGAAATTTTATAACAACTATACACATATCTTGATTGATTCATGGGACTTTTTGCATAAAATTGGGAAGAGTCCATTTAGAGATGAATTTATTTTTATTACAATTGACGTGAGGGACTTATTTTCAGTTATACCTCAGACAGAGGGACTGATATGGTTTGAAAGGATGTTAGCAGAAATGGATTTTTTAACAGTAGATGAATACAAGCTTGTTTTAGAAAATATGGAATTAGTCCTAAAATACAACTATGTATATTTTCAAGGAGATTATTATCATCAAAAAGAAGGGATTGCAATGGGATCAGCATGCGCCCCAATATATGCAAATATAATCATGCTAAGTTGGGAGCGCCAATATGTGATTAATTCAGAATTTAGCCAACATATTATTAAATATTGTCATTTTTTGGATGACATTTTTGTTTTGTGGAATGGTTCCTATGATAGTATTGACAAATGTATACATTATATCAACCATAGCACTGGCTTCTTGCAATTTACATACCAAATTGGTGAAGATGAAATACACTATTTGGATGTGAAACTGGAAAAAGATTATGAAAATAAATGCTATAAGTCTAATATTTATAGAAAGGAACATTATTCAGATTCCTACCTACATTTTGAAAGTGATCATCCTTACCAATTAAAAAAGAATATAGTAAAAGGACAAATGATTAGAATGGCTAGAATGATCTCTGACACAAATTCATTTTTAAATGAAATTAATAATATTGAAAAGATGTTTCTGGAAAGGGGATACCCATTTGAATTCATTAAACCCATTAAGGAATATGTCCAGTTAGGAAGGGGTAACAAATATGTCCCCCTATTATTTAATGATAATTTTAATGACAATTTTATAGTAGATTCCAACCAGGATGGAAGGACTAATATTTTTAATAGACACAAAACTAGCAATGTAGATATAACACCATACTTAACTTTAACCTACTATAAAGGAATTGGATGGCTGAAAAGATGTATAAATGAAACGTGGGAAATGTTTAAAAATATGCAAACAAAAACCAGTGTATTTCAAAGTACTATAAAATACAGCTATAGGAGGAGTAAAAATATTAAGAACATCATTGAGAGAAATAAGAATAATGCAAGAGGGACTTGTGTTAAACTCGGAACCTTCAGATGTGGGAGATGTGCACAATGTGCCTATATTGCTGCATGTAAGGATGTTAGAATTCCCAGTTTGGGTGTGACTTTAAGGGCAAATAGGTACAACAGTTGCTACTCAAAAGGAATAGTCTATTTGGCCTTCTGTGGAACATGTTGGAGTTACTACATAGGAAAAACGGAACGCCATTTTAGGACCAGCATTTATGAGCACATTAGAGATATAAACAAGCACAATGAAAACAACACATTATATAGACATGCTTTAATATGTTAAGAAGCTAACTATAAATTCTGGGTATTAGAAGAAGTTAGTTACCCAGAAAGAGGAGGGGATTGGGAAACACAATTGGAATTCTGTGAGATGATCTGGCAACTGAGACTCGATGCATGTTGTGGTAAGGGTCTCAATGACCATATTTCCATCACCCCTGCATTAAAACTCCTTGCAGCTGACCCAAAAAGGCATGGGTAAAATTACATTATATTATATTATATTTACATCAATTTACAACAGTTTATAATAATCTACCATAAATTGTTCAATACATTAATTCCATAAAATTGTATCAATATATAGTGTGAAATAATTATTTATAATTATTTATATATATTTATTTAGTATTTATTAATATTTTATTTATTTTTATATATTTTATCATACTATTTATTATATTATTCATCAAATTACTATTTATACCTAGGTTTTTATACAATATTTATATACATACACATATTTACATTTTACATATATATATTGTCAATATAAGTTTTCTATGTTTTTAAGTTTTTTCTCCTACATGTTTCGATTGATTCTGTCTTTATACCAGAAAATAGTTAGGGTAAGGCCACCAAAAGAAATGAGAATAACTTGATTTCACCCTTGTATTTTCTGTAAGCTCTGCCTTTAAGTTATAGGCTTTAATTAAGTAATTTATTGCCAGCCAATAACACTGTCTTGTAAGCTGTATAAATGTTGTATTGTTTAAGTAGACATTGATTCTGATAAAGTCTCCGACTGGAGATGAAAGCGCTAAATCAGTGAAAATTATTTTATGTACTGTTTATTGTTTTTGTGTTTTAATAGCCTTTAAGGCATTTTTTCAATAAATATAGCTTTTACAGACTACCCTGGGATTCCGATGTTTTTGGACAGTTTAGTCCAGGAATATTTAAAGACAGCCTTCATTGTACCGGAGCAGTGCCTTGTGTTTTTTGTGTGGTTTCACCTCAGTGTGATTTTGTTTATTAATTACCAAGTTTACTAACAGCATCTGAAGTCTGGGCTGTGAGTAACAGAATCAAAAGTCCATCCTTATGCTTTTGTTATGTTTGCTGCATAATAGCAGACTTTCAAAAGTGCTCCAGAAAGTGTAACAATCCCCACCCTTATTATAGAAGAAAACAATTCACTACTAACCTTGGCAGTATGGCATGCATCTCAACCCCATTACTCCTACAAGTGTGGCACAGACAGATGAGTTATCATGCTGATGGCCCTTATCTCTCTCTCTCTCTCTCTCTCTCTCTCACTCTCTCACTCACTCTCTCCCAGCTTACTACCTCCTCTGTCTTCGCTCTAGAGTCACAATCCTTTATTTTCCTCATTCCTTTCTCCTTCATATCCTATTTCACTCTAGATGCAACATCAGATTTTCAGTTGATATCTTTCAGTTTGATTCATCCTCTGCGCCTATTACCAGGATGTCACAAGAGTAATTTAGGAGTAATTTGAACCCTGTAAGACCTGCCAATATCTTGTTCCTGCTCCTGACATTATAAGTAAGCTTTAACATCATGCAGTTCCTTGTCAGCTGTGTCAGAAATTAGAATTCCTTCATATCACTATGCATCATACTCATCAGTGTTTTTAACTTCCCTAAATAAAAAATAATAACAACATGAAGACAGTCTCTTTAAAACTGCTTACTTTTAGACTAGCTTGCTTACCATGTGATCAACTTGTTTTATCAAACCTAATTTAATGACAGTTACTTTAAACTCACCAATAACAAATAGCTGACCTCAGCCATCTGTGCCATTTATGAAGTACTTTGAGTAGTCAGCACTAGTTATGTTTACCTGGTACATATTGCTGAAATCAGCATTGTGCAGTGATATTAATTGAAAGCATGGTTATTACTTAAGTAGTAGCTGTAATACACAGTACAGGTGACATAACATGTGGGGACGTGTAGATCATTAGACTACAGTGCAGATGGCCTGGGGTTCTAATTCAGGGCATGCGTACTTTATATATACTGTTGTGAGATTGCAGCTTATACAAACAAAGTGTTAGTATAAGGAAATCTCCATGGAACAGCACTTTTTTGTAAGTTATTTTCATATAGATTTACAATAGGTGCACGTTTCTTAACATCACGCAAACCAATGCAATTGTTTTAATTTGTGTGTGTGTGTGTGTGTGTGTGTGTGTGTGTGTGTGTGTGTGTGTGTGTGTGTGTGTGTGTGTGTAATGCTGAGGGGCATGCACTTTTTCAAATGAATCAAAATTTCTACTGTGCGCACACTCGATAAGCGCGATTGGTGGGAAAACATGCTGCTTCATGTGTAATCATTTATGACCTTCTACAAATGAAGTATTGGAACCTTCACCCTGCTTTCTATGTGACATCTTTCCCATTTATTTTCACTAATACATTTTCTGTGGGCTGGTGTGCACCATGCAGCAATGTGCAGAAATGATAACACATCTATAAGGTGCCACACAGTCAGTTGAGTAGCGAGTCTTTTCTAGGATACTCAACACATACCGTTATTTCGTATGTACTCATACATACATACATATATTCCTGTTGCCTCATTAATTCTGTTGTAGGGTGTGGTCATGGGTTTAGATCATTAAAGCATGAGCACACTCCACATTTTGGGTAATGGTACCAGATTCGGAAATAGCATCATGTAATATCTTCATTTGTGTTGGTGGGTTGGAATAGTGTTGCAGTTTGTACTTATACATGTGCACATGAACATCTGAAATACACCCACATACTTGCTCGCATTTGAGTATTGAGCACCAGCAAGTGGAATTTTTTTACATAAGAAAACTGTGGAAATAGGAAAGGAATGAAATGAGGAGCAAGTAAGGCAGAAAACATAATGATATATTGCAGAATATGTGTGATATGCCTAATGTGACAGCTGTTAAGGTGTTGTTGGAGGATGATGGTACATCTGCAGCCACAGGAGAAGTTACAAGATCATCAGCTGTGCATGAACTCAGTGCAATAACTGAACTGTGTGGTGCTACATGTTACTGATATCCAATAAAAGTGAATAAGATCCTGTTTCCCATTATTGTGCGATTCTGTGCATTGCGCACCATCTTGCAATACTTCTTTAAAGAAAAGAAAGGGGGAAGATAGGAAAGTGGTGAAATGGGGAGCCAGCAGGGGGAAAAACAAAGTGAAAGGAAGATAGGAATGTGCAGGAAGGGTGTAGGTAATGACCATGGCTATCCATTTCTTGAACAGTAACAAATGGGCACATGTACACATTTTAAGTTGTATTTGGACTGTCACCTCCAGAGAGAGAGGGGTGACAGCAACATAAGTGCATTGTGAAGCCAATTATACCAAATTAAGTGTGTCAAGTAGACACATCTGCAAAATGGGCAGCTATGTATGTGACGATTTTTTTTTTTTTTTTTTAGGGCAGGTGCCCTTTTTTGTTTTATTAAAAGGAGAGAGTGGAATGTTGGGAAGGGACAGAGGCAAGTCTGGTGCAGGCAAGTTTGGAAGGTGAGAAAGCATTTGCACACAGACAAGACATACAAGACAAGGACAAGGTCAGTGAAGGACACAAGAGGAGAGTGAACACTTTGGTTGGAGTGGGGATTTGGGAATCGTGACCCTATGGATGTCACGTATGGTGACAGTGAGAATCAAGTCCCCACCCATTGGACTGTCATCACTGTCACCTCACTGTGCTGATGGCTAATGTGTCTGACATCTACATCTCCTTGTATGATGGTGGAGAGCAGTGTCTCCACTCAACATAGGCATGCAGCAATTGTGTGGCACACAATCCTATGCACCAAACTTAGCAGTTCAATTCAGGTGACAAAATCACCTCCCCTGCCTCTGCTCCCAGAGGGAACCAAAGGCCTTTTATCTGGGAAAGAACTACATAATAGTACAGGTAGGGCAGGGGCTGCAGGGGGGTGCGGTCAGGCTGCAGCCCAAAAGTTCTGAGCCTTGGTGCTGTAGCTGGTGGAGGGAGTGTAGGCATTCCAGGGGGAACTGTCCTACCCTGCCGTGCTGTAGCAATAACAAATAAAAATAAAATCCAATAATGAAATAAACATATCACAAAACAATCTACAAAATAACATTTAAATAAAAACAAAACATAAGTAATACAAAATAATTATTATAACGAACAATATGATTAGATATATAATATAATGATAATAAAAAACAAAAAAGTAAAAAAAAAGAAGAGAAGGGGTGAAGTGAGAGAAAAAAACCATTAGTGTCACTTATTCGTCTGTGTTACAAATAATAAGAAGGCGTGGGGTTTCATTCAGATGCTTTAATGTATACAAACAGATCAGGATGGATAGCAGCATCTTTAAATATGAACAAACAAACAGAGCTTACGTACATACATGTTCACATCTCAACAGCTAACTACAAAATCACAGTCAGACTTGCACATGCTCAGTATTTATACTCTAGTGCAAGCCCTTGAATTGCTTCTTAAAAGTACGTACACACTCATTGATCAACATCCTCCCTCTTAAAACAATTGCCCTTTATGCAAAACAATAATAGAGATAGGCATGCATTACTATATACATTGAAAAAAAAACACAATATTCATGTCCAAGTTGCTTCATATCTATTGCAAGGTTTAGAGATTCAACCATATCTCATAACACAACAGGAATACATGTAGCAACAGGGACAGTCTGTGGTGCACGGCTCTTATCAGGAATGTCTCAATTCATCATAGGAACAGGAATATCCTCTGGAACTTCCTCTAGAATTGGAACACCAGATAACTCCTCTGAGATAAAGAGTCTCTCTTACATGGTATTTGCTGTGTACAGGCTCGGATACCAGTAATAAATGCCTCCAATTCCACCTAATATATGATCTCGGCTCTGGACCAATATTCTTCATGGCACCAATCCAGTCATAATCTTTGGACATTTGCATCCTTACCACTTCTCCCTCTCGTAATGGATTGAGTGGTTTGCTGGTCTTATCATAGTAGGACTTCTGGGATAGGTGCTTCTTCAACAGATTGGCTTTCACTGATCTGTTATTCTTGACACATGGAACTAACAATTAACTACTGATTGGTAATGTAGTTCTGGTTTGTCTCGACAAAGTCTCTGAGCAGGTCAACCAAGATGTTTATCACAAGGAATATTTCTAAGAATCAAGAGATTCAGGAAAACTACACTTATCTCATTTTGACTTCTCAAGTAACTATTTTGCACTTGGCACTGTACGTTCTTCCAAACCATTTGAATGGAGGTACTCTTGACTACTTGTGACATGAGCCAAGTCCCATTCTTCTGCAAATCTTTTGAACTGTTGGCTTGCAAACTCCATGCCATAGTCAAAAATAACTCTGTGCAGATGTTTCATCTTAGTAATGACTGTACTGGACACTAAGTTAGGAAGTAAGTCAATCTCGAACCAATTGGAGTAAGAGTCTACTAACACCAAATAATGTTGACCATTGCACTCAAAGATATCAGTGGCTACCATCGACCAAGGTAGTTCCAGAATCTGATTAAGCTGAAGTGGTTCTTTCTGTTGATGTGGCTTTGTACTATTACATACAGAACAAGATAATAGTGCTCTCTCAAAGTCTTGTGGTATAGAAGGCTAAAATATTAGTTCTCTCACCCTTCCTTTGGTAGATTTAATTCCTGGGTGACTACAGTGCAAAATAGTAATGTACTCTGGTTGCAAGGACTTTGATACAATTACTTTCAGACCTTTCATTATGATACCTTTGTCAGACAAAATCTCATCTCTGTAAGGAAAATAAGGTTGCACTTCTTGAGGTAAACTAGATTGCTTTGATGGCCATCCTTCATTGATAAAGTAAAGCCTTTGTAAAACTGGATCCACGTCTGTGAGATTTCTCAGCTCATCATGACATGTGGAAGAAAAATTATGCATGTCCATGACTTCAAAATCATCAGTCAAATGAGAATGTTGATTATCATTCTGTTCAGTGGTATTTCTGGGTGATTTGGATAATGTATCAGAAAGATAAAGAAGTTTGACTTTCTTGTAGACAAGATTGAAATTGTACTTTTGCAATCTCAGCATCATGCATTGCAGTTTCACTGAAGCTGAATGCATTGGCTTTTTCAAGGTTGTGACTAATGGCTGGTGATCTGTTTTGATCTGGATAGGTCTACCATAAACATAATCATAGAACTCTGAACATGCAAATACAATTGCCGAAAGCTCTTTCTCAATCTGGGTGTACTGCTGTTCAGTTTGGGTAAGAGTTCTCGATGCACAGGCAACAGGTTGATCCTCTTGTAGAAAAACTGCACCAAGGCCAAATTTCGAAGCATCACAGGAAAGTGTAACTGGTTTGTGAACATTTTGGTATCTGAGAGTTGTTGGAATAGCAATTCTCTGTTTCAGGACATCAAATGCTCTTCAGTGTTGCTATAACCAAGACCAGGATACATCTTTACGTGTCAGCTCTCTGAGTTGGTGCTGAAAGTTGGCTTAAGTCTGGAATGATCTTGCCTAGGTAGTTGATCATGCCAAGAAAATCTTGCAGGGCTTGAACATTGGACCTGGCATCTCAAGAATAGCCGATTCCTTTGAAGGGCCTGATCATAAGCCTGTACTTGTAAATAAATCACCAATGTAAGGAACTTCTTGCAATATGAATCTGCATTTCTGTGGGTTGAAATTAAGATTCACTTGACGTGCCCTTTCTGGAACTTTTCTGAGGTTTCTGTCATGCTTGACTTCATCATGACATCCTACTAGTATGTTGTCTACTATACTAGCACAAGGATACCCAGAAAAAATTTGCTCCTTTGCACATTGAAGGACTTCAATTGCACAATTTATTCCAAATGGCATTCTCAAAAATCTGTACCTGCCAAACGGAGTACTGAAAGTAGTGAGCATTGAGGATTTTTTGTCAAGCTGAATTTGCCAAAATGAACTCTTTGCATCTAAACAGAAAAAATAGTGAAATTTGGCATCAAAGTTGCGACTTCAACTGTGCACATTGGATGATGAGGTCTTTTTAGCGTTTTGTTCAAATCTCGTGGGTCAATACATATTCTGATGTTGTCTAAGCTTTTCTTATGAGCTACTACCATGTAAGATACCCATTCAGTTGGAGTCTTGACTGGAAAAATCATACCTTGTCGCACCATTTTATCTACCTCGGCTTTAACTCTGTCCTGCATGGGTATTGGAACTTTACTTGCTGGCCTGATAACTGGCCTGACCTCTGGGTCTAACTTCATGGAGTACACAACTGGAAGTTTACCTAGTTTGCCTTGGAACAGATCGCCATAGGTAGAAAAAAAGGAGCTGGGCAAAATTAGAGTAGAGTTCTTTTAAACTATACTTGGTGGACTTCCTTATTAAATGAAATCAGTTCCATTTTCAAAGTGTCTCTGAGCCCTAATAATGACTGGATGTGCCTCTTGACCACATAAAATAATAAGTCATAGCTTCTTCCAGCAGAGTAACATGAAAGCACAACTGAGCCTTCAGTTTGAATTTCTTCACCACCATAAGCAACAAGCTACGCACACCTTGCCAAATCAAGCCTTCCACTTTTACATACTCTTGCAAATGTTTCTGCGGACATAACATTGCACTTGGAACCTGTGTCAACATTGAGCTCTGTGGGTTTGCCATTTATCCAAACAGTACAAAATACTTCATTCTTGGCCCTTAAATTTATTGCATTGACCATTTCATGAAGCACTAACACACCATCAACATAAAGAGTAGGCTTGCCACAATTTAACTGATCAACTCATTTCTTAAAATGTTCCCTTTTAATAAAATAATGTAGGCCTTTTGATTTACAAAATCTTTTAAAATGATTTCATCTATTACATTTGCGGTAATGTTGACCAAAAGCTAAACACTCTTCCCTTTTAGATTCATGATTACCACCACAATTACGACAGTTGGCAATGAAACTAGGTTGGGGCCCATGCTTTGAGTGTGCTGACTCACTCTTATGCCTAACTGAGGCTGTGCACACTCTGGAATTCTGGGGTTTACCAGTAGATGCTGCAGGGGTTACAGCTGCCATGTGTTTGGGCCTGTTTCTTTTAATAACGTGCTGCATACTATCAACATGAGCTTTATCACCGTGCCTTCTAGAGCTGCTCTCATTTGTAAGCATATCTGTGTGCTTTTCTGTAAGCTGGTATATCTGACAAATCTCTATGGCCATATTGAAAGTTAAATCACTGTCATGAAGCAAAATCCTTCTCACAGCATCATCGTTTATGCCACACACAAGTCTGACCTTTATCAACTCATCCCTTAAGTCACCAAATCCTTACATTTTAGCTTTATTTCTCAGGTCAGTTATATATCCTGCAAACGTTTCACCAGGATATTGATTCCTTGTGTACAATAAGTGCCTTTCCATTGGAACATTTGTCTGGGACGTTACACATTTTTCTAAATTTACATTTTAAGCACTCTGAGTCCTCTCTTGACTCAGCCGGTACAACAATATGATGGTTTCCCCCCTTTCCAGCATAAACAGCAGGTGCATACACAATGAATGTTCCCTTTCTATAGCTTCTGACCCAGCTGCATTATGTAGAATAAATGTCCTTGTACAGTCATCTTTATCAGAAAATGCAGCCTGTATAAAAATGTTGTACTCTTGCTCAAACACTCTCCATTTCTTAGCAATATTACTGTCAAACACAAGTGCAATGGGTTTTCAAAATACCTTACTTTGCGAAATATACTCTGTAATGGCTGTACTCTGCAAAATATGCCCTGTAATGGTTATACTTTGTGAAATACGCCTTGTGATGTCTGTACTTTGTGAAATAGCTTTACTGCAACACTGCACAAGCATGTCAACACTTTATACACTTCTGATAACTCGAATATCTTTGCTTAATACGAAAATACATATGCATTGTGAAAATGCTGTTGTTTCCTTTTATTTTATTTGTTTTATGCAATTCAGACTTTATTTCAAAGATTTTCTGTAGTAATTCAAATATTTTTATCAATAATGTACATATCTATTTATGTGAATATCGTTTAGAACGTTCTGTATGCCCCTTTTCATATTTTACAAATAAGAAATAGCGCTGAGCAAGATTTAATATTTAAATTTGTTTCTGACCTGTTTTTGTGAAGTTTTACCCCTTTTTAGGATGATGCATTCCTCTAACCTTAGCCAAAGGCCTCTATTCATTTTAGCCATGCAGTCTCAAACTTAATGACCCTTGAATATGCCAGTTCTGACTTCAGGCCCTTTCAGATATGTTGCTTCTGGCTCCATATCCTTTAGATATGCCACTTCTGGTACCGTGTCCTTTAGACATGTTACTTCTGACACCACGTAGCTTGTTTGTCTCTATTACAAATAATAATAAGGCTTGGGGGTTTCATTCAGATGCTTTAATATACACAAACATCAGGATAGATAGCAGCATCTTGAAATACAAACGAACTAACAAACAAACAGAGCTTACATACATACATGTTCACATCTCAATAACTAACTACAAAATGGCAGTCAGACTTGCACGTGCTCAGTATTTATACTCTAGTGCAAGCCCTTGGATAGCTTCTTAAAGGTATATACACACTCACTGATCTACAGTTAGTAACCACACAGATACTATACAAACCTTTCTACAAATAATATACTATATTCTATTACAATTTACTTATAACAATAACAAATGCTAATAAATACTTTTATTACATTAAATACTACTCTGTTGCTATCACAGACATACTATGCTACAGATCAGATTGCATCCAGTAATCATTCATGGTTGCATACATTGAACATATGCACGTTGCATGTACAATGTTTACATTCAACAGTGGGTCATCTGAGGCACAAGTACTGAGGTCTGTACTTCCACTGTTTTCACTATGAGTACGTAACACTACTCAGTTTTATTGATGACAAACTAAAACATTATTGTAAAGAGCTGCCCTTAAATTTGGGGAGTGTGTTATACAAACTCAAAAGCAGTGACTAATGTAATACTGTACTTTCCATTTGGAATACAGCATAATGCCATCACTCTTTTCTTTTATACCTTTATAGAGAGAAGTTCACTGTTATAATGATAATCTGCAGCATGCTCTTGGTGTCCCTGGTGTACAGGTCATAATTTACATTGCAATATTTATGTCAACTTAAACATGTCCTGTATAGTTTGGAACTGTGGTTTTCTAAATGACAACCCCTGTCTACTCTGTAATACTGGACTGTTGCTTTACTAAACATACTAATGCATGCATAATCTTACGTTAAAATGGACAAATGCATACATAGGGTAGGCATAAAGTATAATGCTGTGTGCTGACAATGTACACATGTTCCATGGAAAGATCCTTTGATAGTACTTTTAACATTTCACTATTGCTTGGTTAACAGCATTGTTCCTTACCCTGTTATTTAGATTTTTTTTGGGGGGTGTGGGAATGATGTCCTGCTATGGCACAAACTAGAGTTGACTGTTATTTTGGATGGGTGACATAGTTCAGTATCTGTTAAGGCACAATGATGAATATGTTGCTCTTGTTACTGTCTTAGTTTTGTAACCACCCTTGTTATTTACTGGACACTTTTGAACCTTTACACTGTAATCCACTGTTGGATATTAGGAGCCTTCCTTTACTGTATTATCTGTACCACAATTTATTTGTACTTATGTGATCCTTATATGTATTATCATTATTTTATCTTTCAGTAAATGTTATGTCCCCTAAACGTAGGCCGCCACTCTCTGAGGCTGAAAATGAGCTGATTATAGATGCGCTCAGACAACACCATGATGTCCTGCTGTCAAGAGGGTGGGCAAGAATGGCTGAACATGCAGAACTCTGGGATGACCTTGTCCAGAATATCAACAGGGTGGGTCAGAGTTGCATGCATGAGCAGGTGTATTTCAGAGCTACTGATATGACCCATGCAGCCAGGAGGCATGCAGCTGAAGTGGCACACAATCATCAGGTCACTGGTGGTGGGCCTGCAGCAGAAGATCCCTTCAGTGCCATCGAGGAATCTCTGGCAAATATTGCCACTCAGGAAAGCTGCCAGCAGTCCAACAGCCAGTTTGTCCATGGGTGCCACTCCTGCATCACAATAGCAGCGTCCAGGTAGGCTTTGTTAGATCATCAGTAGAATATGCTTGCATCCATTCTGTAACAGTGTATACAGTTTTAATGTGTGGCAGGTTGCTTTTTTTGGTGGTCTTTGGTGGGGGGTAATTAAGATAGCTGCAATGTTTTCAGGTCCTCTAACTGCCACAGGGGAATTCCTGGCACGCATCTCCACACAGAACAGCTCCCATCAAACCTTGAGCCAATATATTCTGGATGTGGGTGCCACTCCAACATCACATGTGGGTCAGCCAGGTATGCTTTGTTGCATCATCATTAAAATAGTGCTGCATTCTGTCATAAGTGTATATAGGTGTGTCAAGCTTTATTTGAGTGGGTTGGGGTATTTCAGATAGCTGCAGTTTTATGTTTATTTTAAGGTTCTCAACCGCATTCCTGATAAAAATGTATTTGACCATACATATAGATGAGTAAAAGTATTAAGCCCTGTTGTACTGTTAAATGTGTGTTGCTGTTGCCATTACGTCTTCCTTTACTTTTCCCAGCACCATCAGGAATTCACCAGGTAAGGGCTGCAGCACTTGTTAATTGGAATACTTGTTTGGCTGTACTGTATATATATATTCCCACATAACTTCTAAAGTGTCCTCTCAGGCCTGCTGTATGTATTGCAGTACTTGTCTGCATACCTGTCCATGACACAGAGTTTTGTTGAGTGTCAACATTTTTTGCTCATATTTCTGGTCCGTATTTAAGATTATAGTAATTTACTGGCAGATTATTGACAAGTCATTAATGATTGCAAACATTAAATAATATGCCAAACATCTCACATTCAAACTGCATACCCTTCTGAAATGTCATGGTAAAGCAAAACCTGTTATTCCATCAACTGTATAGGTTTGTAGGAGAATATTATGTTACATTTGTCCCTATTCTTGAACCTTTGTCTACCCACTATTTATGGCTTTGCCCACACTTATTGCTGTACGTGTTTGATAGGTTTAAATGTCTGTAATAGTGACAGCAATGTAAATTGCTTAACATATAGTGATCCCTGGGGTAAATTTTCTGTTTCCCATCCACTCATCAAGGTTTCTCTTGAAGAGTGTTTGTGAAGGGCTCTGCCTAATGTAGATTGGAATCCTGTTCCAAAGCCTGGGGAGTCTCTGGGACAGGCATCTATCCCTCCAGCACGTCCTATTTATCATTGTGGTGAGGTTTAGATCCCTACAGTGTGTGGCTCTTAGGGATTTGTTTTTTTTTTAGGTGGAGCATGTCCATCAATCCCGGGTTGGACATGGCCCTGTATGTCAGGCAGAGATCGCCTCTGAGTAAGCGGTATGCAACCGAGTACAGCTGGAGTTTCTTCATTTGGGTTGCATGGGGCATCTGTTTGAGGCCAGTAATCCTCTTGGTGAGGTACTTCTGTGGTCTTTCCAGCTGTTGCAGGTGCCTTGTAAGGTACATCCCAAATGGGGTGTTGTACTTTATGATGGGTCTAATGAGTGATGAGTAGATGGGCACAATAACCTCTTTTGTTCTAGATGTGAACCCTTTTGTGATTAGATGGGCCACATAGAAGGATTTTCTAACCACCTTGGCAATATGATTATCAAAGGATAGATTACAATCTACTTGGGTCCCCAGATCCCTTATTACATTTTGTGTATTTAGGAGACTACCACGTATGTGGTAGTTCACAGGTACTTTGTTTTTTCCAAAGGAGATGACTATGCACATTTTGGCATTTAGCATGAGGCCATGATTTTGATACCAGGTATTCATCTCAGCGAGACCCTTCTGGAGGATGTCTGTATCAGACAAAGAGTCAATTATGGCCCCCAGTTTGCAGTCATCTGTTTACTTGGTCAGCCATAGTCCTCCTGTGCTTGCCTGTACCTCTGAAAAGTATATACCGAACAGGACGGGTCCCAGGACTGAGCCCTGGGGGACGCCACTTGTAACCGGTTTAGAGTCGGACCTAGAGCCTGCAACTCTCACCATGTGGGTTCTGTCTGTGAGCCAATTGGCAACCCATCTCATGACTTAGGGGTTTATGTTCAGGCTGGTGAGCTTGTCTAAAATGCCAGAATGGGGAATGGTGTCAAAAGCCTTTGCAAGGTCTAGGTAGGCTGTGTGGACCTCCTTTCCCTCGTCTAAAGCCTTGGTAACTGTCTCAAAGAAGTCCACCAGGTTTAGTAGGCATGATCTTCCCTTAATAAAGCCAAACTGGGTAGGGTCCAATGTTTGGAGGTTCTCAATGTCTCTGTTAATGAGTTCCATGATGATGTGCTCCATAGCCTTGCAGACCAGGCTAGTCAGGCTTATAGGGCGATAGTTCCCTGGGTCCATTGTGGCTCGACCTTTGTGAAGCAGGATAACTGTTGCTGTGTGCCACCATATGGGTACATAGCCTGTAGAGAGGCTGAGTTTGAAAGGTTTGTTTAGGTGATGGGTTAGTTCATTTTGGAGCTTGTGTAAGACACAGCCTGGTACACCATCCAGTCCCATTGAAGCTGTGTTTTTGGCTTTGGATAGGGCTGTTTTAACCTGTGTGTCAGTGATTGCTGGGGGTCTACATTCTTCTGGTATGGTTATGGGCCCTTTAGGGGGTGAGAGGGGGATGAAGTGTGCACTAAACCTGTCTGCCAGAATGTTGGCAATATCAGTCGGTTCAGTGTATTTTGGGCCATTCTGCACTAACTCAGAGCAGATCTGAGAGTTTCCACTTAGGTTCTTGACATAGCTAAAGAACAATTTGTGGTTATCTTTGGAGCCCTTGGCATTTTTTCTTTCGAAGCTAGCCTTGGATGATTTTATGAGGAATCATAGTTTCTTGCTGATACTGATCAGGGATGTCTTTCCTTATTGGGATTTTACTCTTTTCTGCACTAGTTTTGTACTTCTGTTGTATAGTTTGTTTATGGCAGGGGTCCACCAGACTGGTTTCCTTTTCTTGGAGGAGTGAGTCTTGGTTTTGCTTGGGATAGCATAATCCATGCATTCTTGCAGGTGCTCATAGAGTGCCTTTGTAAGGGATTCAGAAACTTGGACCGCATTGTCCTTTAGCATGGGGGCTGTGAACCTTTTCACCTCGGTCTTAAGTAAAGTGAAGTTTGCTTTTGAAAAGTTTTTAACGGTGGTTTTCTTGATTGGGGGTGGGGGCAAAATGTGGATATCCAGAGTGATTAGTCTATGGTCTGATCTAACCAGCGAGGGGTTGACCCCTGGTGTGGATCACCGGTCGCCCATGTTGGTGATGACCAGGTCCAATATGCTGTCACCTCTGGTGGGGGTGTTGACCAGTTGATCCAGGGTGTTCGAGTTTATAAATTCTAGGATGCATTGGGCAAGGGAGTTAGTACTTAAGTAGTTTTCCCAGTTAATGTTTGGGTAATTGAAATCACCCAATATTAGGGCAGTTGGTAGGACCTTCATATTTTCCAGTGTCTCCAGAAATGCAGAATGGGGGTCCTGGGTCATGTTGGATGATCTGTAGCAAGCTACAATTTAATTGCAGTTTTGCCCATTGTTAGTTGCACGTGGATGATCTCTGAGGCATTGTGCTGCACCACTAACCTGGAGGTGTGGGTATCCTTGATGAATATGGATACATTTCCACCTTTTGTGTTTCAGTCTGGGTTCTGTGGCCGAAAAGTATGGTATGAGTTATAGCCTGGTAGTGTTGGGGTGCTCTCTGGAGCCTTAAACCAGGTTTCTGTTACTGCACAGATATCGATGTTCACCATACTGAGGAGTTCCTCGAGTGCATGCAGTTTGAGGTTTAGATTTCTGACTCTAGGTAGCATTACCCTCAGTTTTTGGTTACTTGTACTAGTTACGGTGGCGGGTTTGTCTTTTGATCCTTGCCTAAAAAAGGCACTATGGGGGTGGCAAAAGCCTTGGCCAGTATTCAAAAGTCTAAGGGTGACAGGTGCAAGCCATCTCTTGTGAAGCAACATGGTTTGTCGAGCATGTCATCCCAGGTGGACAGATACTGGATCCCTTTGAATGACACCAGAAACTTAGCCAATTGTTGAAATTGATCATTTTTTTTCTTTATACTGTGGAATCATTCTTGCTGAGGGCAGGATGCTACTCACGGTCAGGGTCATACTGGCCTGGGCTATGTGTTCAGAGAGCTCTTCCATATTTCTTTTCATGTAGTCCAGGGAGGTACGTCTCAGGTCATTCACACCAACATGGAGAATGACAGAGTCTTATTTGTACTTGTTCTGGAGCGACCTGAGTGCTTGTGTTATGTGGCGGATCCTGGTGCCCGACAGGCAGCTAACTGTAACCTTCTCCTTGTCCAGTCTAGTTAGTGCGACATCAGTGTGCCTGACTATAGAGTCACCTATTACTAGTGTATTGGGTATGTTATTTTGCCTTAAGGGCTGTGATTGCATGGCACACTGATTATGTGAAGTATGTCTTTCATGGTTTACGATGGAGTGTGGAGTTTGCTTGGATGTCTGCTTTGGAGGTCTCTGTTGCTTTTGCAGATTTTTATTTAGAGCCTCCGAGTATGTTTTTGTGTATTTATGTGTGTTATTTACCAGTGTTGGTTTAGTTGGTCTATGTGAGACTGGTGGTGTGTTGCAAGTATTTCCCTTCTCCTCTTGACTGTCAGTTTCAGTCTTGGGTTGAGAGAGCTTTGCCTCCAGTTTGGCTGTATAATTGCATCTCTCACATATATTAGTGTTTGGTGCTAGGAGGAGAGGGTTGTCTGTGTACATTAGGCAGTTGTGACATTGCCTCAAAATGCCTAGATTCACCAGTTGGACTGGAGAGTACACCTGAAACTGCCCTTTGGACATGCCTGAATAGGTAAAGAGAGTTGTTTTACTGATTGGCTGATAGGGACGAATAGAGAGCCTTGTCCTTCTGGACAATATAGGGGTTCTAGTGCTAAGGTTTATTAGTGCTTGCTATGAGTTTTGAGCAAGTGCTGGGCTGTGAAATGAGTGTTTAAGTTGAAAGTTTGTCTAGTTCCAAGGGAAAAAATGAAGAGTAGACTTCGTGGAGCCGGGAATAGTTTAACCCTAGCTAACCAGCGCTGCCCGGCACGCAAAACCACGCAAATGCGTTCTTTACAGCAGGGAAATGAAAGAGATAGAAATTAGCCCAAAATGGCCAATAAACTACTAACTTCTGGGCTGAAATCACTCATCCAGGGACAGATAGGCTGCTAAAAGTTCCCCTCTCTCACAGGTGAACACAGAAACTTCCTTCCATCCAAGTAAGGTATGGGCAACACAGAAACTTGTAACACAGCCCTGAATTCAGCAATAACATGAAAATTGGACTGTACTAGTTCAGAAAGGCAGGAAACAAGTATATATATATATATATATATATATATATATATATATATATATATATATATATATATATATTTTTTTTTTTCCAGAAAATAAAGCAGATACAATTAAAAAAAACACTTTAAATGCACAGAAATGGCTATCACACTTTAGTGTGTAGCCTACAAGTTAATGCCTTTGCTAATCAGATGTAAGATGTAGAATGCCTTCCTCCTCACAGTACACACAGGTTGCAGTCATGGTATATTGATACAGAATTTGGGAATACTGTACTCTGGGTTATTTTTTAATAAGCAGGAACATTTATTACCACTGAGTATGGTGATGCATGTTTGTGCAGTTGTTATAACACCCATGGCTTTGTTAGCAGTCAGTGGCACAAAAATGTTTTGCCACACATCCTCTGTTTTGCTTTGGACTTATGATAAGTATATGGCAAACCAGAAAGGAGACAGCACTAGCACATGTTACCACACAGATGACAGGTCTGCTGCTTGATGTGAAGTCTTCCACTTTGACTGAGTGTTGTTGGTCTGTGATCCCATTTGCAACCCACCTGATAACACAAGATGTGATATTAACCTTGGTTAATTTTTTTTTAGGCCAAATGTTGGATTGTGTTGAAGGGCTTGGCCAAGTCAAGATAGGATGAGTGCACAGCTTTGTCTATGTCTCTGCTCACAGTCTTGAATTCCCACATATTTTGCAGGCACAAGCTACCCTTGAGAACAGCTAACTGGAACAGATCTTCTGTTTGGAGATCACCTATGTCATTTTGTCTGAGATGAATGCAAATTGTTTCCATTGCCTTACAGCAAAGGTTGAATACACTTACGGGTCTATAATTCCACTTGTATGTTGCCTATCCTCCATTGTGTGGGTGAAAAATGGTCACTGTATTCCATTCAGTGTGGACAACAGCAGTACTCAGACTGTGGTTGAATATGTTGCCTAGTGGAGTATCTCACTGTTGAAGCACATGAAGAACACAGCCCAGAATGTCATCTGGTCCCATGGAGACTCTGTTCCTAGTCCTGGAGAAAGCAGTGATAATTTGCTCTTTGTAGATACCACAGTTTAGAGGTGATGATGCACAACTGCAGTAAGCTTGGTGTTGGGAGGGGGGACACTTTCCAGCTACCTGTGTCCGCTAGCAGGTTAGGAATTTACAGTGGGTCAGTGTCAATACCATCCAGAATTAGTTCAAAATGCATCTGAGTGATGGATATCAGTTTACAGATGTAAATGATAGCAGGTTAATGGCTGTCCCTGGATATATGTAATAAATTATTAGCATAGTTGCTATGTGAGGGTTTTTCAAGGTGTCTTATTTGTTTGGTACACTGAGGCGAGTGGCCTTCCAGGAATGTTTTGTACATGTTGTATTTGTAAACAACTGCTTCTTATATTTGCTGTAGAATGTAGTAAAGACAGACATCCACCAGTATGGATTGTATTTCCTGGTAGATCTGTCTTTGAGCATATCAGGCAAAGCTGTTTGTATACATTTGTGTAGATGTGTAGACAGGGCATGAAGGTGTAACTTACTACAGCTGTCAATGTCCTTTGTGGAAATCTGAGCTTGGAAATTGATTATACCATCCCTTAGGAGGGTGTAGTTACCTTAAATGAGGTTTTTGAACCCGATTCCTCCTTTAGGGAGTTTATTAGGTATTCCATATTCTAAACATACTGTTTTATGGTTGGAATAACAGTGCAGGCACTACAAATGTGCCATGACATTGTTCACTCATATTGTCGAGGAGCAGGTCTGACATATTACAGACCCTTGTGGGGTGGTGCAGTATTTCTTCCATGGCATTTCAGTTTGCAAAATCCAGGTACATTTGTGCAAGTGAGTTATAATCATCAAGGTGAGGCATTATATGCACTGAGTAAAAAAATCATGTCAACTAGGTTTGCAGGGGAAACAGAGGGAAAATGATAGGTGAGGATGGGAGGTTTTAATCTGGTATCTGCATAGAGATTGCTAAAAGGAAGATATATGTGATCTGAGTGGTATTTTCAGGGAAGTAACTTATGGGGTATACATTAGGTGGTCCTTCATAAGGTGGACCTATAGTTTTGTAACTAATCAGTAAGTGGTTTAATTGCTGCTTGTTATGTAACTGAAGTACACAAAAGCAGCTGACTGTGTTGGAAAATAAGTGTATTGACATTTCTGTATGTATGAAGGCAAATTGTTAAGGCCTCTGCAAATAAACCAGAATGAAGCAGGTAATACAAGGAAACACTGTTAAAGCTCACACTAAGTCCAGAAACACTAACCTTCAAATAGATACTCCTACTGTATACTCCTGCCACAAGTGTGCAGGTGGATTTTTTTCCAAAAACAGATGTCATCCTAATCTTCTTAGTCTTTTGGCTACTACCATCAGGGGTCACCACAGAACATCATCTGCTTCCAGTTCCTCCTTTTCTCTGCATCTTGTTCTGTCACACCAACCATCTGCATGTCCTCAGTCACAACAGCCATGAACCTTATCTTAGGCCTTCCTCTTTTCCTCTTAACTGACAGCTCCATCCTTACCATCCATCTCACAATATACCCAGCATCCTTCCTAAGCACATGTCCAAAGCAGCACAATCTCACCTCTCTGGCCTTGTCTCCAAGCTGTACAACCTGAGCTGACACTCTAATATACTGATTACTAATCCTGTCATCCTCAGCACACCCAATACACATCCTAATATCTGGAACTCTAACAGCTCCCATTATGACTCCTGTGTTTTGTTCAGTGCCACCATCTTCAAACTATATAACATAGCTGTCCTCACTACAATCTTGGAGACCTTCCCTTTCAGTGTTATTTGTACCAGGCTGTCACAAATCACTCCATACACTCGACTACACCCACTCTACCCTACATGTACAGTCTTCTTCACCTCTCTTACACACTCACCGTTACTCTGAAATTTTGATTCCAAGTATTTAAAATCATACACCTTCACCAACTCTACTTCCTGCAGTCTCACCATTCTTCTGTCCACCCTCTCATTTATACACATATATCCCATCTTATTCCTTAGATCCTTCATTACTCTCCTCTGTATAGCATAACTCCACCTCTCCAGGTTATCCTAAACATGTTCTGTACTGTCACTGCAGATCACAATATCATCTGCAAACATCATAGCCCATGGGGACTCCTTTGTGATCTCATGTGTCAACCTGTCCATCACCATTGCAAGGAGATGTCATGATGTTTGTGCATACAATAAAAGGAATGTCACTGTTGTCTATCTTATATTGGATGTGGTGACATCTACCCATCTTCCAGGCCAGTGTGTGGTCATGGCCTGTTGTGATGAATACATATCCAGTAATCTGATACAGCTGATGACATCAGCAGTGTCTGTTGAAGACATGAGGACAGTGTCCCATAGGCTGCTGTAAAATGTTCTGTATAACATCCACCAACAGCTGTCTGACACACACACTCACACACACACACACACACACACACACACACACACACACACACACACACACACACACACCAAGTTGATTATAGTGAGATTAGAACCCTTACCTATCTAGGTCAACAGAGTTGAGAACACAGTAATTAACACAAGTGCCACTGCACAAGTCTGATTGCAATAGGACTGCAAGTGTTCTTGTAGTAGATGACATCAGCAAGCCCTATAGGGGATAAGAGGTTGCAGGGCTGCTACAAATGGATAATTTTGCAAGCACAAAAACACTGCAAAATATGTAATTTGCTAAGGAAGTGTTAGATACAGATTCCCCTTCTTCTTCATGGAGACACACACACACACACACACACACACACACACACACACACACACACACACACACACACACACCAAGTTGACTGCAGTGAGATTAAATCCCTAACTATCTAAGCTTACAGACTTCAGAACACAGTACGTAATGCACACACCATAGCACAAGTCTGACTTTAACAGGATTACAGGTGTTCTTGTAGTAGATGACATCAGCAGGCCCTGTGGGGGACAAGAGGCCGGAGGACTGATAGACATGCATGTTTTTGCAAGCACAAAAACACTGCAAAAACCATGCTATTTGACAAGGCAATGTTAGATACACACTCTCACTCTTCTTTATGGAAACATACATGCACACAACAATGTGAGATTAGAACCCCTACCTATCTAAGTTTACAGATTAGAGAACATAATGCACACATCACGGCACAAGTTTGACGTCAACAGGACTGCAGCTAATGTTATAGTAAATGACATCAGCAGGCCGAGTGGGGGGGGGGGGACAAGAGGTTGAAGGACTGTTAGACATAGATGTTTTTGCAAGTAAAAAAATACTGCAAAAAACATGCCATTTGACAAGGCAGTGTTGGATACACACTCCCACTCCTCTTTATGGAGAGACACACACACACACACACTACTACAATGAGAACATAACCCCTACCTATCTTGGTGCACAGACTACAGAACACAGTTTTTAATGCAAGTGCCACTACGCAATTCTGATTTTAACAAGACTGCATGTGAACATATAGTAAATACATTGTCAAGGGATGTGTGGAACACCATCTTGGGAGGCCTGCATAGGCACATCCTTCCTTAGTATAATCTGAGGCTAGTACACTAACAGTAGTTTACTGCTTAGAAGCCATAGCTGTGTAACAACACTAGTCCATTATTGAGAATATTTGGATCTTTGACTTTGGCAGTGCAAGCCTGTGAGCACAACTATATGGCCGTGTCCATGATGGAACACACAGCATTACATATTTGTTTTAGATGTATGGATTGTAGAATTAAGATGATCCCATGGTTGTAATGATTATTGTTTATGGTTGTGAGGAAATACATGGAAGGTTCTGTACTGTGCCCTCAGTTTGCAATGTTTCCACATGCAGTCTTGGCAACACAAAGCATCTGGGAAACATAAAACACAGATCTATGTATGGGATGGAATAGCATAGCTTTCATCCTCTTAGAGCAAGAAATCAGCACAAAGCCATAATTAATGTAGGAATAAAGTTGCAAAAATAGGGTCAATGTTTAAATATTGCCCTTACAAACTTAGAATGTGGATGTAATAAAAGGTTTTGAATTAGCATGAATTTTCTGAAGGGTATGACATCCATAAAGCAAATGTATGTCATTATTTTCTAACTTCACTCTCAATGATTTAAGAATAATTTTGTAGAAACCAACATTTTATGAGGAATAGAATACAAATATTATGTAAGAATATGGACATTCTTCATAAATCTGGACTATGATAGGCATAGCAAAAATACAATGATTATTGCGCTAAGTGTACTCACATGCACATTTCCCTATTTTACCTGTTTGTGTATAGGTAAGCAGAGCGAAAATGTAAGGCACATTTTTAACATCCAGCCTTCCTATTATGTAATGTATACATCCTACTGCAGCCCATTCCTATCAGTATTCCAGACCATGATTTCACAATTGCTACGGGCCATAATTGAATGTATCTGGTGTCTGCTACTGCCAGTCTGACATAACTCTTATCTACTTATTTCCTTTTTCAGCAGTTTTGTGCTTTGTGCAAAATATTTAAGCATTATTAAAACTGTTTTTAGCACATGATGCATCGCGTAAATATGTACTAAAAATCTAAAGATGAAAACATTATGAGACATAGAGTCACAGTCTGTAAAAAACACTAACTATTGCAAAAACACCTCCAACCCTTAAACTTGCATCAGGATTTGAACCCTCAAAACCATTAAAGCTTCATCAATCAGGATTTCTGTCTTAGTCCTTTTGGCCACAGAAGCAGCTTTCCAGAACTGGAGTCATTCCTCACACAACCACCGTCATAAAAATGTACACTGCTATCAAACCATGCACTGTATATTGTGCAAGTAGTTCTCTGAATTATATTTGGACATAGAACAGCTAGTAGACACAACTCCTGTCATAATTATGATTACATATATACATCTCTCTGTCTTACAATCCTGTTTTTTGTGGGTGGGGGAAAAACACTTTACTGTTAGGATACAAACTAGTCTAAAGTCAGAAACTGCAATGGACTAGACTCACTTCCTAACTTCTCTCTTGCATGATGTAACTGTATCCAGCTGTGGTTGGACTGTGTGTGTTTCATTCCTGATGCATAATAATTCATATGGTAGCATTGTAGTAATATGAGTGTGTGTGTACTCACATGTTAAGTTATCTACAAAAGCACTACTATATATTTGCATACTCTAACAAGGTAAGACATATACAAGGATATGTCATAATAGTCTTCAACACAACAGTCTAGGTTCACGACTTACCATGCAAATGTGGCAGTTGACACAGTATTAGTTCAGGGCTGACTCTGTCTGATGCAAGCAGTACAAAGCCAACACATATATAGATAAAGGTTGTGTGAGTTGCCTGGCATCAATTTTAATATATGTATGCAAGTAAGAGGAAGGTATTAGACCCTACGTGGTCAGTGAATTTGCTACACGTTGTCTCTTAGCCAAAGCAAGGGCATACTGAGCACACATATGTCGACTTACAGGGACAGCAGCTGGGAGCTCTTCCTCTGAGTCCTCATGTGACTCTAGATGTGGTGACCTAGGTGTTTTGGGGGTATGTGTGCCCGCTACCCTTGCTTATCCTGCTGCAGCTGTTTCTGCAGGGTCAGACTGTGCAGCATAGCACAAACTGTGAATATTTGTGTACATGTGCATGGAGTATACTGCAAGGCTCCACCAGATATATCTAGGCACCGTAACTGTGACTTCAGAAGCCCAAACACACACTCTATGATGTTCCTAGTATGTGTGTGTGCTTCATTATGGCATTCTTCCATGGGTGTGTGTGCATTTCTGAGGGGTGTCATCATCCATGGTTGCAGGGCATAGCCCACATCCTCTAGTAAATGAACCTGTGGGATATCCCCCCTAGCAAACATCCGGTACAGCTGTGATGTATGCCAGATATGGGAGTCGTGATAACTGCTAGGGTTGCCAGCACATACATTCAAGATAATACCCTGAGCATTGCACACAACTTGGCAGTTGATGGAGTGGTATCCCTTGTGGATAATGTAGATTCTACCCTGCTCACCAGGTGGTGCCTTAATGTGTACACGAGTGCAATCTATGGCACCCAGTACTTCAGGATAAAAGTGTTGCATATTGATGGTCCTCCCCTCAGCAGTAAGGGGAAAATATATGTGTTCACTGGCATGTATAAGTATAGCATCCATGAATTGGTGGAGGATCCTAGATGCTGATGCCTGTGACACACCCATCATGTCCTCAGTTGGTCTTTGAAAAGTATCTGCAACTAATATTCTAAGGACTGCACATACCTTAGTTTCCACTAGGATGGGTTCCGCTCAGTTGGCTCTGGCTCTGAGTTGAGGCTGGCAGATCTTACAGAGTTCTTGTAATGTGTCCCTGTCTACCCTGTAGTGCTCTACAATCTCCAGATCATGTAGCACCTGGAAGGTTTCTCTGGGCCTGACCACTCTTCTCCTTCTCGGCCTAGGCCTACTGTCATCAGCACCAGAAGCATTGACTTCAGCCTCCAGTACATACAGATGTAGAATAGCTGCAGCAGTCCCTAGCATTATGTCAGTTAAAAGTTCCAAGTCTCTACTCAAATGTTGTTGAAGTATTGAGGGAAAATCAGAATGTAGGCCGTATGCATACTTTATACATTTCTTGAGTAGGACCACCATCTGGTATTTGGCTAATTTAAATAACATTCACCTGCTTAGAATATAATTAACAAGATTTAAAACTCCTACTGCAGTGCACAGTATTGTGCTCTGTGCGCCGATGTGCAGCAGAGCACAGATGGGCATGATTTGAGCAAAGCATGTAAAAATTTATATAACTGTATCCCTATTGTCATGATACATACAGAATACACTAATTACAGATAGTTGCATTTCATTTCTATGACCTACAATGTCAGCACAGTATGATAAAAGCTGACATACCATGTACTTGAACCCAGGACTATTTAAACTCTAGTCCAACACCTAACAGTTGTCACCACAGGATCAAGCAAAGGCCTTTAACTAGAGAGAATTAGCAGAGCACAGCCCTGCTTACCAGGTTTGCATGATACCCAGATGTTCTCACCAATATTGACTGAATGCATTCGGTTTCTATTTTTGGATGTCTAGCTCATGTCTGGTGCAAGGGTGGTCTGCTCACACAAATAAGGATTGAATAATCATTGCCGTTTATATCAAGAGGTGTACTGCTCACACATGCACAAAAGACCCCATAAAATAACAACAAAGTTACCTGATACAGCCCCGTCATTAACATCCATGGAAAACAAACACCAAGTAGGAGCTTACACGGAGTGAATAGCCCTACAAGGGTCCCTGCTTTTTGTGACTCAACAAATCCACTGCTTTTTTACATCATTCACATAATAACCGTGCTGACAGCCTGGAAAATGCATGAATATTAGTAGTGTAAGCTGGGCAACAGCACAGGACCATGCAGTTAAAGACAATGCAGGGCATTACAGTACCTGTTGTGGCAATACATTATACCCATCTTTTAAATTATATTTGAATTATTCATATTCAAATGTTTCGCATGTAGTCGTGCACTGTGCAAAAGTGTGATAAAATGAAAATTATAAAATTTATAGTGCTCTGACACAACACCCTGATTGTTTTGGGCATTCACATCCATTCAATGTATGTTTTTAGCTTTTCATGGGCATTCTGTCCATATTTCACTACTTCTACATGCCCTTGCTTACATGCACAGTGGATATAAAAAGTGTACACACCCCTTTTAAAATACCAGATTTTTGTGATATAAAAAAATGAGACCACAATAAATAATTTCAGAACTTTTCCCACCTTTAATGTGACCTATAACCTGTACTATTCAATTGA
The DNA here is from genome assembly GCF_019279795.1 of Protopterus annectens. Taxonomy (NCBI): domain Eukaryota; kingdom Metazoa; phylum Chordata; order Ceratodontiformes; family Protopteridae; genus Protopterus; species Protopterus annectens. The sequence continues at coordinate 818,094,655 of NC_056725.1, forward strand.
AAAACAAATAAATCTGTTAGGGGAAAATATAAAAAATAAAAAGGTACAATAAACTGGTTGAATAAGTATGCACACCCTTAAACTAATACTTTGTTGAAATACCTTTTGATTTAATTGCAGCATTCAGTCTTCTTGGGTACACACCTGATATCAATCAAAGAGACTCTGATTAACCCTAAATAAAGTTTAACTGTCCTAGTAGGATTTTTCTGACATTTACTCAGTTGCCTGCTACAGCAAACGCCATAGTTCACAGAGAGCTTACAAAGCATCAAAGGGATGTCATTGTTGAAAGGTATCAGTCAGGAAAAGGGTACAAAAAATGTTCTACAGTATTAGATATACCATAGAACACAGTGAAGACAGTCATCAAAAAGTGGAGAAAATATGGGACAAGGCATCACTCAAAAATTATTGAAAAGACAAAATAAAAACTGGTCAGGGAGGTTGCCAAGAGACTTGCAGCAACACTGAAGGAGTTGCATGAATTTCTGGCAAGTACTGGTTGTGTACTACATGTGACAACAACCTACCGTATTCTTCATACATCTGGGTTATGGGGTAGGATTGCAAGATGGAAGCCTTTTCTTACATTGAAAAACATCCAGGCCTGGCTAAAATTTGCAAAACAATACATCAAGTCTCCCAAAAGCATGTGTGAAAAGGTGTTATGGTCTGATGAGTCCAAGGATGAACTTTGTGGCCACAATTCCAAAAGGTACGTTTGGCGCAAAAACACCACCTTACATCACTAAAAGAACACCATCCCCACAGTGAAGCATGATGGTGGCAGTATCATGCTTTGGGGTTGTTTTTCTTCAGCTGGAAATAGGGCTTTAGTCAAGATGGAGGGAATTATGAAAAGTTCCAAATACCAGTCACTTTTGGCCCAAAACCTTCAGGCATCTTCTAGAAAGCTGAAGATGAAGAGGAATTTCACCTTTCAACATGACAATCACCCCAAGCATACATCTAAATCAACAAAAGAATGGCTTTACCAGAAGAAAATTAAAGTTTTGGAATGGCCCAGCCAGAGCCCAGAACTAAATCCAATAGAAAATCTATGGGGTGACTTGAAGAGGGTTGTGTGCAAGAGATGCCATCACAATCTGACAGATTTGGAGCACTTCTGCAAGGAAGTATGGGCAACTATTGCCCCTTGAGTTATGGCAACACAGGGAAAATATGTTTTTTTTTGTTTATTTGGTAAGATTATTACAAAATCATTTTAATCCTAAATTTAGTAAGGTACTAGACCAATACTAATCTGACCCCCCCGGATTCATGAAGCCTGCGCCAGGCGCAGGCATAGCATATGTCGGACAATGCCAAATAGGTCCGCCGAGCGATTCAGGTAAGAACCAACTCCACGTGCACTACCGGCGTATACCAGATCTACGCAGCCCTCGGCATAGGTATGCAAATCACCCCATGTGCAGTGTCGCACCATGCTAATGAAGGCATACAGCGATTCATGAAGTGGTGCAGGCGTAGCGCAAGCCCATGGAAATGTAAACCAAGAAACATGGTTTACATTTTACCAAACAGAACATTGGAGTTATGGAAGCGGACCAGACTCATGTATTACAAAGTTAACATATGCCAATGGTGAAATACACAGCCAATGGCACAAGAAAAGATGTACAACACCTAAAAAACAACATTTAATGTCATGTCAGTAACGCACAGTACAACCGCAGGGCATGTGTGTGCAAACAGGAATACAAAGGAAATATATACAAATGTCATAAAATCGCAATGAAAGACAAATTAGGATTGCACCATAATATGCAATGGTAGGCATGGCACACCACAAGCAAGGCGCAAGGGTTGCCAGGGGCCCGCGACAGTGTTCGGCGCTGTAACTATGAATTAGTAGTCAATGTGATGCAAATGAGGCAGGTAATACTGAATCGCAAACGTCCCGCTGGATTAAGGATGTACCTGATGGCGCAGCACTAAAACACCAAGGAGTGTATCAAAGGTGACACATGACATCAGCAGAGGGGTGTGCCACCGCATCAGTAAGCACATTGGAGCAATGCAAATCTGGCCTGGCCATTGCTAAGCAAAGCTGCAGGACAGGGGTGGGGAGGAGGGTATAGAACCGTTTAGCTGAGAGCACACATGGTGCCCGAAAGCTCATGTGTACGGGGATGAACTCGTGCCCGAAACCCGGTAAGCGGATGCACACACCGTGAACAATAGCACAAACAGGAAGGTCAGGGGAAGAAAAGAAGGAAATGCCAAAGCAGGGTAATTGGCGTACTAATGAGCAATTAACACCAATCAACTCACGGCGGCCAATCGACAGCAGTAGACAAGCCTGCATGCAGAAACCTGCAAAACAGGATAGGGGAGGCATAGGATTGCAAAGAAAGGAGGGGAGGACCTGGAATGCAAAGATAGGAGAACTGTCATAGCAGAGCAAAGCAAACCCACAGTAGATCAGCAATAGCACACATTACGCAAGATAAGCCAGGTCTAGGAAAGTACAAATGAAAGCAGGCAGCTGGATGCATGCCAGTAAATGGTAGGTGTAACGTGCACAAATGTAAACAGAAAGGCAGGAGGTAATTCACGGCATCCAAATGTAATGCAACACCAAAGGCAGCACAATAGTGGTTCCGTTAATAAAACACAGAAGATACCCTGTAGCCACGATCGTACATACACACCCTATGACATCATCAGTGTTCACAGCAAAACAGTATAAAGTGTGAAAGCACCCAACACACACCTGTGTATTCCCAAACACCGCACCATAGGAGTAAACAGACGGGGAACTTTTAAATGTACATGTTGGGAGCTGCCATATCTGTGATTCATCAGCATGTGTTACAGACCAACGGTGTTGTGGAGGATGATGCCGACAACCACCGTAGGCCTCAGAGGAGGAGAAGAGTGTTCAGGCCAAGGGTAACCTACCAGAGGCTACATGATCTGCAGATAGTAGAGCATTACAGGGTGGACAGGGCCATCTTACAGCAAATAGTAGAGCTGTGCCGGCCACACCTGAGAACCAGAAACAACAGAGGGGAACCCATCCCAGTGGACACGAAGGTATGTGTAAGCTTGCGAATACTAGCCACAGGTACCTTTCAAAGGCCAAATGGAGATATAATGGGGATCTCACAGGCATCAGCATCCAGGGTACTACACCAGTTTCTGGATGCCATGTTACCACATGCCAATGAGCATATAAACTTCCCCCGAACTCAGGAGTAGTTGGCCAGCAATATGCGTCACTTCCACCATGTGGCAAACTACCCGGAGGTACTGGGTGCGATAGACTGCATGCGCATACAAATCAAGTCACCACCCGGAGAGTATGGTAGGTGCTACATAAACTGCAAGGAATTCCACTCCATCAACTGCCAGGTCATGTGCAATGCCCAGGGCATTATCATGGATGTATGTGCTGGCAGCCCTGGAAGCTACCACGACTCCCATATCTGGCATGCCTCACAGCTGTATCAGGTATTTGTCAGGGGGGACATCCCACAAGGTCACCTTGTGGTGGATGCTGGCTATGCACTGGAGCCGTGGATGATGACCCCCATCAGAAATACACACACACCAATGCAAGAATGCCATAATGAGGCACACGCACAAACCAGAATCATCAGAGGGCGTGTGTTCGGGATGCTGAAATCATGGTTCCGGTGTTTGGACACATCTGGTGGAGCCTTGCAGTACTCTCCAGGCATGTGTGCCCACATCTTCATAGTATGTGCCATGCTACATAATATGATCCTGTGGAAACAGCTGCAGCAGGGTCAAACTGGGGGAGGGCCTCACAGCCCACCGCAAGTGCCAAGGCCAACACAGGCACAGAGGGATCCAGACCATGGGCACACTGTGCCAGCCCCAGTAGGCAGACGGAGGTGTGCCCAATATGCCTATGCCTTGGCAAAGAGGGAATGTATAGCACATACCTTGACAGTGTAGGCAACCACAGACTGACACCCCTCCCCACCTGCACACACAGTAACATGGATGGAACACAAACATGACTACCTGTAAATTGTGATGTATAGGTGGCCCACTGTGGACTGTGAACCACTACATAGGCAGCCCTCAAACATTGTACATGCAACAGCCATTGGAACACGGAAATGTCAACATCTGAACAGTAGATGAGCCTATCAGCATCTGTCGGTGCTGTGTGTATAGGTTCCCAGGTACATCGGTAGGTACATGCCCGATTGTCAGAGGCAAAACACCAAACAGGGCAAACAGTGACTCCCATCGCCACAACATCGAGTAAGCAACTGTCGCATACTGGAGCAGAGGCAATCGTGAGAGAACATGTGTGTAAGTACTGTCCTACACACAGTCATCACGGATTACCCGCCACATTACTGAGGGGCTCCACAAAATGTAATCATGGATGTTGTGTCAAGGCAGGGGATGTACCCATGACAGGCATTCGTCACCCCGGCATGCTGCATCCACGGTTGTATGTAGGTGTAGCAAATTATCGGGTGTAGCTAATTGTGATATACATACCCAGTGCCGGAGTACAGCCAGTAATCATCACATGGACATACCATTAACTGGACCCATCAAGTTGTAAACTAACGGAGTTATCCATGTGAGTGTAGTGTGGAGTAACTGCTGTAGTGTACTGCACATACAAATTGACATAATTCGTGTACAACCCCCAGATTTCCAAGTGGTACATGCAGTGATTGTCGTGCATGTTCCCGGTCCCACGTCCCGCAAGGGATGTAATGTAATCCCGATGGCATGGGTAATGCATTTCGGATACAGGTCATCAGAATATGTGTAGCACACATTAGCGGGAATAAGCGTTGCCCACAGCTGGTAAGCGATGTTTAAATACGACTATACGGATATGCGCAAAACAGGGCTAAGCGTCACCGACCACTGCACAGATCACGGTCAATGATGTACAGAACAGGTGACACCAGCATTAGTCACCCCTGAACAAATAGCACCTGCTCTGAAGGGTAAAATGACCACTGCCAGGAGTGGAACAGGCAGTCATGTATACAATCACCCAACACTATTGCGAGGCAAGATGTACGTACGGTAGGGTTGCCACAGTTCAAATGACCAATGTGGGACATACACCAGATGTCTGCAGGATGACACACATCCGGCCAGGATGAAAACCAGAACGTCAGTGTTTTGCATAGATAAAAAACTTAGTCTAGTAATGGTCGCGGGTATGTGTTCCATATCTTGTAACATGTAGGTGGGTCAGATACAGAATAAGTGTGTTATGCAACTATGACATAAACTATAGGGAATATGTTTGTCCCAAACTCGCAGGACATTTGCTATGTTCACAAATATTTCGCAGGATACAACTGCACAAAGAGGGACTGTCCCTCGCAAAGTGGGATGGGAGGTAATCTTAACCTATGGCAGGTGTGTAATGTGACAGGTACAGACACAAACGTACGGAGTCCAGGAAACACAGTATACACACTGAAAAACACACAATGAAAGGCATAGCGTGCCCATATATATATATACATATATATATATATATATATATATATATATATATATATATATATATATATATAATACAGATAGAAAGGGCGATAGTGTGATATATGTCGGTATACAAGGGGTCACTGACATCTGCAAATATATAGATAGGTCGATGACATCCAAAACACCTTTGAGGTACAAATAAACAGGATACCGCCAACTATGGAACGTGTCACACACCGACACACGTAACCAGGAGGCTGAAAGACCGAAAGAACACAGTACCGGAACAGTAGAACCACGAGCAATATGACGATAGTAAGGACATGTAGTCACCGCTGGCGGCGGTGCAGTCCACGTAGGTACCATGTACCACTGTGGTTGTGAGTGATGTAGCCTGTGTATGTGTGTGTTGAGGGTGCCATGTGTGTTCCCGTGTGATTAAAGTGTGTGTTTGTGTCCGCATAGTGTGTCTGTAGGTGGCAACTCGGAGGTAGATGATTACGGTAGGTGCGGGTATAGCTAGCCGTAGGCATGCGGTAAACACCTGTCCCACATTGGGAGGGACAGCCCCCCCTGGGCAGGTGTGTCCTGACATGAAACATTACAAAGGGCAACTGTCCGAGAGTTTAAGACATTAGTATGTCCCAAATAATATACAATAGTTGCAGGAAATACTCATGCCTGTATGTAAGAAACGGAAATGTTACATGCAAACCGATAAGCAGTGAAGGACCAAGAACAATTGGTATGTAATGAGGATAAAAGTATGTGCTATCCTGTGTACTGACCATGGCCATATGTCAGCCTGTAAACACCACTGTGTGACCCGCAAGTGTCCAACTATGGCCATATGAAAAGGTGTAACAAAGACACTTGGTAGAGAAAACCACTTTATAAAACAAAGCAAAGCTTTCGGGTAGAACCCTTCTTCAATACTAATACATACACATCAAAAATTCACAATTTAAATACAGGTCAACAGTCATATGACCAGCAGCCCAATGAAATCATGTGACAACACAAATACAAAGTAAATTACAGGATATACAATATAATTCATGTTATAAAACATGTTATAATACATATTCTAAAAACATAAAAAATATATGAAACATAAGAAATTCATTCAATATTCATATACATTTCTATCACAGTCTAGTGTTGTGTAATTTAACTAATATCGGTTGAAGGCTAACCATGCTATTCAGACCTGGGGGTGAATCAGCAGCAAATCTCAAAATCCATTCATACTCCTTAGTCTCTAGGTGGTTATTAATATCACCACCTCTTAATGTAGGATGTACAATGTCAATCACCCTAAACCTAAATTTATGCTCATTACCAGAACTAGATGAATGCTTATACAAAGCATTCTTATCATAACATCTCCTAATCTCCGATTTATGTTCAGTGATGCGTTCCTTTAATTTACAGGTAGTCTTACCTACATAAAATGAAGGACATGAGACACATGTAGCCAAATAAACAACAAAAGATGTATTACAAGTGGCAGATACTTTAAACCTAAAAGTTCTACCATTGGTAGGATGTACAAAAATGTCACTATCATTATTAAAAATATCCACACAACATACACAATTAAAACACTTGTAAGTACCATAATTCACTGAAATGGGTACGTACATGGATCTACAAAAAGCCTTATAACATAGCAAGCTCTTTAGGGTCTTCATATTTCTATACGGAAAACATGGTTTATCACCTAAAATAGCCTTCAGTTCATCCGAGGCCATAAGAATGGCCCAATTCTTAAATATAATCTGTTTAATAGAACTTGTCCTTACATTAAAAGAAGTAACATACCTAATAGCTGCCTTTTGATTATTCCTTATATTATCATCAGTATATACCCATTATGGTAGTATGCATGCACCACACACATTTAAAGGCATAGTTAAGTCTCAATTTAGTAGAATAAGCAGATTAAATACTGATGATACTGTATTCTCCCTGCAGTTGGATGAGATGACAGATGATTTTATATCTAGTGGATATGATGCACATTTATTATCTAGTTTAAAACATAATGTAGTGGTAGATAGAAAGACCTCTTTGAAACCAACTTTTTTAGAAGGTATGGTTAATTTGAGTAATACTGATGATAATATAAGGAATAATCAAAAGGCAGCTATTAGGTATGTTACTTCTTTTAATGTAAGGACAAGTTCTATTAAACAGATTATATTTAAGAATTGGGCCATTCTTATGGCCTTGGATGAACTGAAGGCTATTTTAGGTGATAAACCATGTTTTCCGTATAGAAATATGAAGACCCTAAAGAGCTTGCTATGTTATAAGGCTTTTTGTAGATCCATGTACGTACCCATTTCAGTGAATTATGGTACTTACAAGTGTTTTAATTGTGTATGTTGTGTGGATATTTTTAATAATGATAGTGACATTTTTGTACATCCTACCAATGGTAGAACTTTTAGGTTTAAAGTATCTGCCACTTGTAATACATCTTTTGTTGTTTATTTGGCTACATGTGTCTCATGTCCTTCATTTTATGTAGGTAAGACTACCTGTAAATTAAAGGAACGCATCACTGAACATAAATCGGAGATTATGAGATGTTATGATAAGAATGCTTTGTATAAGCATTCATCTAGTTCTGGTAATGAGCATAAATTTAGGTTTAGGGTGATTGACATTGTACATCCTACATTAAGAGGTGGTGATATTAATAACCACCTAGAGACTAAGGAGTATGAATGGATTTTGAGATTTGCTGCTGATTCACCCCCAGGTCTGAATAGCATGGTTAGCCTTAAACCGATATTAGTTAAATTACACAACACTAGACTGTGATAGAAATGTATATGAATATTGAATGAATTTCTTATGTTTCATATATTTTTTATGTTTTTAGAATATGTATTATAACATGTTTTATAACATGAATTATATTGTATATCCTGTAATTTACTTTGTATTTGTGTTGTCACATGATTTCATTGGGCTGCTGGTCATGTGACTGTTGACCTGTATTTAAATTGTGAATTTTTGATGTGAATGTATTAGTATTGAAGAAGGGTTCTACCCAAAAGCTTTGCTTTGTTTTATAAAGTGGTTTCCTCTACCAAGTGTCTTTGTTATATCAGTATTTTGCAGCTAGTGTTTTCCACATATGAAAAGGTGGCAAGCCATGTGACAGAGGGTCTGACACCAACACCACTGCAATGACTGCAAATATCTGGGACAGACATACACGGGATAGCGGTCATTTACAAATATCCCTGCACATATCACCGTACATCTGGAGGTATGGAAGTATCAACCGCACCTGCATACCATATAGAAACCAATTAACAATGGCCCAAAGTAAATTCCCATAACAGAAGTCTATTAAGTGATAGCACTGTAATTAGGGAAGGGGCCCACACACACATATGGACTACATAGAAATGCAAGCCCCACAAAGCCGTATATGCTACGTACACCCGCCTACATCCCCCACACTGGAAACAATAGCAATACAGACCGTAACCACAGCCCAAATATCTAGTTAGTCAATTACATCTGCTGAACCGTTTACATACCTTATGAGAGACACATTTAAAGACACCAGGCAAAATTGTATCCGTCATATAACGGAACAAACGGTGATATTACAGGTGTTTGCAATAGTCCTTTATCAGACTGGTGGGATGACAGGTACAGTCACAGGTAGAACCACATACGCAAGCCATCACACACAATCCACGGGGGACATGACCCCAAAATAGACTTGGCGCTACACATAGCAGTTGCAATTACACACAACAAAACACAATACAGGCCGTCTCCCCGAAGGCAGGGCAAATGGCCAACTCCCAAGTGGAGAATTCAGTTATACCCCACTGCTGCCACGTAATTGGCAAATGGAGTAGCTGCACAGCTGAAGTGCACGTAATTAGTCACACCGGACCACCAATTGGTGGCAGCAAATCACATGTTGCAGGTATAGACGTATATAAGGATGACTTGCCAGATATGCAAACTATATGCTCATACCGTATAACAGTTGAAAGAGTGATACAGAAGAGCGAGATAGAGACGAGACACCAGTACGATATCAAGGTATGTAGAACACTAACTGTATGTATAGTATGTTCTGTATTACGTAATGCCAGTGTATGCATAGCCTGGTTTGCAGTAATTAAAAGTGTCCGCCATGCATAAAGTGGGGAATGGTATTTATGTAGTGACGTCTCGCTGATCATACTAATGCTTGTAGAAGATATGCGTCCAGCAGTGGGTCACATGGTAAACAGCACAGACACCACAAGGGATGCAACATGACAGCTTTAAACAGAACAATGTCATACGACCCGCCGTCAGTGGCAGGGTATGTCCAATAAGTATGTGCCATAGCAGGGGATAGTATATGTAGATATACTGTAACAGTACACATGTGTATGGGCATATAACGTCAATGACATGTCTAAGGTGGACCCTCTGTGCAAGTATGCTTTGAATTATGGGATACCATGTAAAACATGTGTAATGTATAGTACAGTAGATTGATACATCAGATATGTTACACAGGAGAACAGGCATATGATGCATAACAAAGGTATCATATAGTGATGTGAGTAGTATGTAATTAATATATGTATAAACAGTTATGATGAAATAAATAATATGTAATCCACTCTATGCATTTGCAAAGGATGCAAACATTGTTCCCATACTAGAATAGCAGAAGAGGTGTGACAGACAAACATGAACATGATTGGTGTGTACAATAACAGTATACATATGGCCTGTAGTCACGGGACATTGTAATAGCATGACAGCCAATCTAACTGGAAGGGCTATGCCAGTAACCATGCACAAAGGACATGTAATAGCACCACAGGTTCATAGTGGGGTACCATGCAGTCTGGCAAGTCTATGTGTAACAACAACTACAGTGTGCACACCAGTGGCACCTCTCTAGGGTAGTGTCCTGTGAACAGAAGAGCCATGTGTAACCTGCATCACTGCACAGTACAGCCACTGCAGCGATCCCTGGCATACATGTGTCCACCATCCACCAAGCGAGGTATCACATGAACACTGCTACTGACTGTCCATGCGTGATGTACATAGGAATCATGTCCCAAAGCATGGTGAGTGTCCGGTCTGGGAATGCAACACCCAAGCACATGCCACACACTGCTGCGTGTGTGCACATATCCATGAGCAACCTGCTCATAGTGGCTATTGTGTATGTCGTGTATGCGGAGTATATCCATAAACATATTTGCAGACACGGGCCCTGTCTTTGCAGTAGCCATCACCCCTGAGTATGTAGTCTGCAAATGTGAACAGACGTGGTGTCTATACATAAGCCGCATACTTTAACAGTCGTAGCTCAATAAACGTCATGGCGTTTTAATGTTGAGTTATGTAAAGCTGTTGTGTAAGGTACACCCTAAGCGGGGTGTTGTACCCATGGATGTGTATATACGTCCGGTGTTCAGAAGTACAATGGGTGCCTATGTACCAGCTACACACCCAGTACAGACATGTGTGGACACGTAGAAGGATATCCATGCCACAGTGGCAATGTGGTAATCACAGGAGTGTGTGCAACATACATGTGTCTTACAAACATGTACAATGCGACACGTATGTAGGGGACTAACACCTATGTGATAACCAGTGGGTGGATGGTGTACTGCAAAGGTGATGTTCATACCAAGTGTCATGCAGATAGAGGCCATGATGGTCATATCGGTATCAGTCACAGTGACACCCGTATGGATGGGGTCTGTATCAGCAATCTGTATCTGATGGGGGTGGATCAACAATGGTGCTGGGTATGCAGTGGTCTGTAAAGCTAGGCAGGGAAGTCCCCTCAGTGGTAGCCTGTACCTCAGGGAAGCATATACCAAACATGAGGGCCCCATGACTGAGGTCTGTGGTAAGCCAAGTCTAACTGTAATGCAGTATGTGATATGGTATGCCACCCTCAGTGTGTGTGTCCCATCCATTAGCCACATTACATAACATCCAGAGACATATATTGTGATGTGCAGGTGGATGTGTATGTAGTCAATACCAGAATGGAGAATGGTGCTGAATGGCAGCGAGAGGACAATGCAGGCCGTGTGGACACCCGTGTCATCATCAACTACTCTGGTGACTGCAGGAAAGGTGTTCAACAGGTGTAGGAGGCATGCTGTGTTCCCAACAAGACCAACCCAGCTGGCATCAAAGGACTGGAGCACAATAAAGACTCAATGAATGATGTCCATGATGATGTGCCCTATAGCCGTGCATAACAGTCCAGTGAGGTGTGTAGGGCAATAGTCCCAGTCGTGCAATGTGGCGCCACCTGTGTGGAGTGTTACTGTTGCTATGTGCCAGTCAGGGGCCACAATGTCTGGTACAAGACTATTACTGAATATGGTGTCCCAGTGGGGAGACATGCTGTTCAGAGGTCTGTGGACATCACAGCTGGGATATTGTAGGGTGACAAGGGGCCTGTGTCCTAGGACATATAGAGTGCAGGTCAGTACTGTGTAGGTGTGACTGCAGGTACACCGCAATGTTCCTGCAAGGAATGTGGCCCTGCAGGGAGTGAGAGGGTGTAATGTTAGCATTGAAGCCATCAGACAGCATGTTGCCAACATCACCTGTTACTGTCATGTTCCAGAGTGACAGTTTTATGTGTGAGCAGATGTGGGTATTGCATACGACTACTGACATACCACCATAATACCTTGTGGTACATCTCGGAATGTGTCGCAGTAATGTGTACGTAGCTAGTTATGGAGTATGTGATGAGGGATCCTGTGGCCCTACTGAGGCTGACCAGTGAGTCACCCCACCCATGGGAATGTACACCACTGTGTAACAGCCCCCACCTGTTGTTGTAAAGTATGTCCATGGGACTGCACCCCCAGAGTGTCGTCTGTAATCTGGTGTGTACCATCATGGCTCTGTGTGGAATAGCATGAACCATATTGTCGTGTACGTGCTATTGAAGTGCACTGGGGTATGTCTCAGCATTTGCATGTGCATTGTCCACCTGCACGTGTGTCACGAGAACTACCGCTGTCATACGACATCTGTAGTTGGTGCTGTAGTACTCATCTACTGTGTATGCCATGAAGTGTGTGGTGCCGGTATGTGGCTAACAAGGGTGGGTAGCAGATGTTTGGATTCCACCAATGAGGGGATAACCCCAGGTGTGGAACAGCAGTCACATGTTGGTAGTGTCCATGTCAAGGATACTGTTGGTCTTGGAGGTGGTGTATGGGTCGAACCAGCCGAGCGGAGGTTATGACTCACACACAGTGTATGCCTAATGTGTCAGTACATGTGCGGCTATCACAGTTAAGTGTGGGTTACTGTCAGTCTCACATTAGTAGCAGCAGTAGTTCCGGACACAGTTATATGCATGTGGAGCACCTGTGATGCATTGTGCTAAGTAACCAGCCAGGATGTGTGCACAACATAGTGGCATATGGGGACACCTCAGCTGTGGGTGTGCCAGTCCAGGTACGTGCCTGAGAGGTACGGTCTGTCTATAACCAGTCATTGCAGGTGTGCTCTGCAGAGTCAAGAGGCAGGTCCCAGTCACTGCAGAGATATTGAAGTGGTGCAGTATCAGATGTGCCTTGCCTGCGTGCGTCACAGAGGATGATGTCAAGCATTGTGTGACATGACCACACGCTTCGCTAGCCAGTTCCCATTCTGGTGGTGACTGTTATTGGACACTGTGCAAGACAGGCAGTATAAAAGCAGCAAGAGTCCAACATGTGATCCGTAATCCCAGGGCTGACAGGTGCAGGTCAACTGTGCCACAGCATCATATTGTTTGGCCGGGTCTGTCAAAGTGGACGTATACTAGACACCTGTGGAATGACGGCAGAAGGATGGACAACTGTTGGGAGTGACACGGTCGTTCATAGTACAGTGGTAACAGGTCTGGATGACCGCAAAATGCTTCCCAGGGCTTGGACCACACCATCAGGGCTACAACACTGGTGGGCTATTGAATGTCCCTGCACACATAGTCTGTGCCCTGAGAGACAACTTCAGTCACACAAACATGGAAGATGAGTCACATCGTACCTGCTGACTTGTGGCATGTGTGCATAGGTTATGTTGCAGAACCAGTTACTTGACAGCAGGATGTAAGTGACTATCGCCTTGTGTAGCCTGCTGAGTGGAACAGCAGTGTGACTGCTGACAGTCACCTAAGACAGGTGTGTTGTGTATTTTATGACACCCTATTGGCTGTATGGGATGGGCACACATGTCTGTGGGCTATAGGTTGGTGTGGTTGTGTTTGGCAATGTGGGCTGTCATTGGTGCCCACACAGAGTATGGAGGGGTACTGTACAAGGTGTCTCCATATGTGTGGCCTGTGGTGGGGATCATGTGGGACTATGTGATGTGTGGGGTGCATTGCCAATGTTGCACATCCCCACATGACTGTCAGGTGCAGTCAGGGTTGGTGACAGTATAACCTCCAGCAGGGCTGCAGATGTGCATCCCCCACAGGCTGTACTGTTGTATGTTGGGAGGTGTGCATTGACTGTGTACATGAGAATAGCTCTATTGCCACATGTACAACATAGTCATCATAGTGACAGGCAATAGCACTGGTACGTGCCAGCTGGCCATGCCTGTATATAAGTGGTACATGCCAGGTGGACACGCCGTATAAACCATCACATCTCACGAGGTATGTGAGTGATGTGTGTACGACAGCTGCTGTACAGTTATCAAGCTGGAAATGTATGGACAGACAGTGTACCTGTGAGGACTGGTGTGAAATGGGTGCTAAACTAAGCAGTAGCTCATAACGTGCCAAGAAGCTCTGAACAAGTGCCGAGCATGCCCATACATTACAGATAGGGTGTTGTATAATATCAACCCACAAGTGTTGACAACAATCATGATTGGTGGCACCACATCAGAACAATGCCGGGTATGGTCTGCAAGTCCATGAATCATTATCAATGTAGATGTTAGCAGTACAGATATACAAGACAGTACGGATGTTTGGCTACAGATGCCTTTGTATGTCACAGGAGTGTTCTACTAGTGGCCTGTTGACAGACACACAACTACTAAAGGTGCTACAGTGACATGTGCATATCACACAGTGTCAGCTACAGTAAACCAGGGTTAATGTGTTGTACCCCACCCGCATTGTAGCCCATACCACACAGACAAATGTCAGCCATCTGTGTATATGAGGATGTGAATGGCCATGATCTATGGGCAATAGTTGTCCCAGTGTTGTGAACAATATACAGAATGGGCTGTGTGTGTGATGTGTGCGACATATGTGCACATTCTGGTGGATGATAGCAATGACACCACTAGGGGAATACCCCCGTACCCATTAAGAAACACCAAGGCTGTGGTCAACAGTATGGACACTGTGTTAGGGATGGTGTAGTGTAGTACACCTCCCTGAGCTGGAGACATCTCCCTGGCCCTTTAGGTAGTCATCCAAGGTACCCATGACATGACAGCCAGGTATCCATGAGCACAGAGATCATTGGACAGGCATACACAGCACCTGTGTGACCAATATTGGAATACACATCACCCTCCAGGGGTAGGGCCCATGTGTGGATGGCCGATACCAGCCTCCACAATACTCACCTCCAGTATGCAGCATGCTATCCACCTTGCATACAGACATATGCCACACTATGCTGTTAGACATGCTACATGTCCATAGCCTGATCTGAAAGACATACATCATGGACAACCACTGTCCTATGACTAGAATGGCCACATGCTGGACAGATCCCTGTGCCATACCTGTGACATACTCCCGCCATACCATGCAGCCCTGTCCACATATCTGCACATATCATCCCTGTCATACATGGTGTGATGGCCGTATGGTAGATGTAGTATCATCTATCTGGATCAGTAATGTGTCACTGATGCCCCTGGCAGTGGCGTAATGGGTGTCAGATACAGCTAGGAAACCCAGCCCATACATGCTATAGCCGATAACCTTACCTGCAAATGACGTCCAACTAGCCATTGTCCCATGTCTATCACATGTGCAACACAGGCGATCCGTGGCAGGATGATGAATAGCTGTACAGTGCAGTGTAGATGTCTATGGAAAAACAGATGCATGTACAGGTTTCCATGCATACTTGGTGCATTGTCACTGCCCAAGTCCAGTAAGGCTGTGTCTGTGTTATGTGACATATCCACAGCATCAAGGTCAACAGCATTACCATGGATACATCAGGCATGAGTAGATAGGTAAGAACACCAGTGCAGGCATGCCCACATGGAGACTGACGTCACATGCAGTAGGAACACTAAAGAGGTGACACACATATATGGGGATGATATCCAATGCATACTGGGTGTTACATGTGTGTGACATATACATGCCAGTCATGTTAGTGTCATGTTGATTTGCAAAGATAACTGTGTGAATGTACTAGAAATGTATGTGCAGCAGTATCACTGTACATGCCTGTAAATGTGACCTGTCACCTTCATCATGTCTTACAGATAATGCCGCGTACACGCCTACCAGCATACAGCCGACAGGAGGATGATGTCGTAATCCCGTACCTCCATGAGAACTACGAGGTGTTATTTAGCCATGTGCCACAGCATGCACAGCAGCAGGATGACCTGTGGCAGGATCTTCGCAGGAGGGTCAATGAAGTGGGTGGCCACAACTGCACCTACCAGCAGGTGCGCAGACACTGCACAGACCTGATACGTCATGCAAAACAGCGTGCCACTGCAATCGCCAGGGAACAAGGTGGAACGGGTGGTCGGCCACCAACCCAGCCTCCACTCACACACACAGAGGAGGTACTGGCCAGTCTGGGAACACCCTCGGAACAGCCCCCACAAACACTAGCTGCCATCGTGGAGGTGGGTGTCTCCCAACCAATGAGTCTGGAGTTGCCTGGTAAGTCAGTACTGAACATATGGCCAGTATATCCCATGTACGTGCATGTGTCAGTGTACATCATGTAATGTAACAACATATGCAAGGTATGTGGACACACATGCTTTATGCTACTCTGTGTATGCACCATACCTCTGAACTGTACAGGTATTTGCAGGATGTCCAGATATCAGCCTCATATTGTTGGTATGTTCCCGTTAATATCTGCCCCTTTCTGGCAAATAGCTGAGGAATGGAGTCATTAAATGATTACATACATTTGTGTTTATGATTGCACATTCTGTGTCAAACCCATGTGCATGCAAACCTATTAGTCTAGCAAATTTCTAGGTTAGTAAGAGCAATATGTCACAGTTGTCCCTATATGTCCCCCGTCATAGTAGGCTTTGTCCACATTTATTGTTCTAAGAGGTTGAGAGGTATGGTATGCACACATGTGCTGACTATATGCTATTGTACAGGTGAATGTGTTAACCTGCACTGTGCACCCTGTGGCTGTCTTACAGTCATGGATAATGTTCATACTGCTGTGTCACCCCATACAGGTACCTCTGGCGTGCCACACAGACAAGAGTCCATTGCAGGTGAGATTGTCATCAGTATCAGGCATGTCAAAGCATAGATCTATTCACCATGTGGCCAGTTAATACATGGATATACAGGTCGCGTCACCCATCATCCACACAGGCCACCCATGTGCAATATATACAACTGAAATGATACACAGACATGAAACTACAGTATTTGTCATTGCTACATGTGTGTCCAGCTGTGCATACAACGGTGGATGTGTTCTACAATGGAGGCAAATGTACTATACAGTGGAACAAAATGTGTGGTACACAAACCAGTACCGCACAGTGAACAGTGATATGGGCAGACCCCAGGCGTCACCATTGTGTTATATGCCTCTGCAATGGTTTCACACATTGTGATGTTCCATCCGACATGTCTGAGACACGTAGCGTTTTGGTTGCAATATTGTCACAATTTCCCATAACCCATACCCCACATACCATGCATACACCTGTTGTCTGCATAGCCCTGTGGATGGTGACATATCCAACATCTATGGGTGTATGTCATATGGGACAACACAGACATGTGTGATAGATGGCCATCACATACATGACCAACACATGTGCACACATGGCCATGGGGGATGGCCAGAGACACGTAGCCACACAGAAGACAGGATGTGGATACACCCTGTCCCACTTTGTCCACACATGGTCCAATTACAGCTGTACTAGACCGATTGTACAGGTGATGTGGTATGCTGCACATCCTAAATGCCTGTGCACAGCTAGTGGAGGTGTCAGTGACATGTACCTCATAAGATGTGTTGAACATGATGTCTGTGTCATAGCATGACAGTAGTCACCTTCACAGATTCCATTGACAGTGACACCAGGCCACAGAAACTGTACTTTCCCCCTCCTGCTGTAGGACATCACTGTTAGCTGTGCACCTTGTTTGCGTGGTACATCAATGTCATGTGTGAAATGGTGACGTGACAGGTCCGCTATGTGTGGACATGGTTGCCAGGCAGCTAACACTTTGTAGTCATCATGCAGGGGTGTCATCTGTATGTCCTCCAGTGACCTGTCACATGACACAGCATGGTTGGGTGTGTATACACCTCAGCATCGTAGGTCACAATCCACAGGTATGTCATGGGTATGCATGCAGTTCGGGATATGCAATGCATACATAACATGCACTGTTTAGCAATATAGATGCCTCATGATGCCATGCAATGGCACAGTGCCTGTACATCACACTATACAGCAATGTAGATGGCTCAGTCCCCTACCATGCCCATGCACATTTGCTCAACATGCATTCTATCTGTAGGGCATATGGACAACACCGCAATGTGATACCCAGTATGACACTGTACATGTGTCAGGACACCATTGTGTCAGGCATGCATGCATGTTAATGCACACGTCAGCAGATTACATGTCAAGGTCACGTCAGCCATTTGTACTGTTATCCTGTTCTGGTCCACATGGTGTATCACGGGGATGCATGCATACTACCATGATCATGTGAATTGCATGGATAATGATATGACACCTGCCTGCTGTAGTGTGCATTCCAGGGGGTATGCTTACAAACACTATTGATGTCTGAGCTGCATGCTGTCAGCTGTATCACAAGCATGGTGCATGCCATCTGTCATCTCACATGCATGGTGTGTCAGTGCGTGTGTCAGTGTGTGTGTCAGTGTGTGTGTGTCAGTGTGTGTGTGTGTGTGTGTCAGTGTGTGTGTGTCTATTGTAATTTAGTGTCTTTCTTTGCATTCACAGGTGATGTAGGTGCATTACCCTCCTGCGGTCCATCTGATAGTGTCCCCACAGATGCTAACAGTGATGAACATATGCACGAGGTACAGGCAGGGATGTCAGGGCAGAATCTGTGCCAACGGTTGCCATCCCAGCTATGTCCCCCTCTTCCCCACACACAGTTCAGCTGCCAACACATACCGCATCTACAGTGGCCATAGAGGAAGGACAGTCAGTGTTTGTTAGCATTGAACAGGAACGTGTGGTAGCTACAGAAGGTGTGTTTCCACACCATGGTGGCAGTATACTGACTGGTGCTGCTCGTAGGAGGACCTCTGGCAGACATGCACCTGCAGGACATAGCGCAGCAGCTGGGATCACCAGATGCATGTTCCAGACTGTAATGGCAGCACAGGCACATGCCGAATGGCAGAACAGAGAAGGGCAGAGGCTGCAGAGGGCTGCTATCAGTACCCTAAACAACAACATCCAGGCACTGGCAGGTGCTCAACAGCAACTTGCTGATGATCTGGACAGGTGATTGGGTGACATGGCCAGAATCCTTGACCGTGGCATGGCAATCCGCGAGCATGAGCTGTCTATGCTGGAACATCTGGTAGGGGTGAGGCATAGGACACATGGACATAGGCTAGCTACACCACCTAGTGCAGGTCAACATGAGCGTGCCACCTCACATGGCCGCTCCCATAGTGCCGGTAGCAGTAGCAGTTCAGCTGGTGCTGCTCTGTCCACACCAGGTCACAGCAGGCTAAGTGGACGTGGCCCTGGACATTCCCGGCATGGACACGGTTCCAGTGGCCATGTGTCATCAGACAGTAGCCATTCTGTACCTCTGCCTCTGAGTGCCCGTGCAACCCCTGGCAGGCACAGGACACGTGGCCATGTCCAGTCACAGTGAGCTGTACAACCTGGTCTGTACAATCTGGAGCTGTCCATAATACCCTTGTGTAGGCCTCACAAATGACAGAACTGTGTGCACACATACACACACACAGCAAACACAACTGTAGGGCTCCACAACACCCACAATCATATGGAACAGACATGTCCATTGAAATTACTGGCCCTTACCCTCACACATGATGTCATCCATTGGTGCAGCCTATGCCCCTGGCAAACAGTACCACCCTGTGCATATGATGAAGCCTGTGCCGCATCCCTGTTATCCACACCATCGGTGCAGGGATATGCTCATATGGTCTGATGCATAGGGTGAACAGAATAGTGAGAGGTGTATCTAACATTACTTGTGTATGCATATTGAGGGATGTGTATGTTGTAATGGTCATGTGTGAATACTGAGATGTGAGAGGTGTATCTAACATTACTTGTGTATGCATATTGAGGGATGTGTATGTTGCATTGGACGTGTGTGAATACTGAAAGATGTGTATGTGACATCAGTGGTGTACTGTCGACATGCACCAGTCATACCATGTAGTCCAGGTGCAGCATGCATTGTGATATGTTCACAGTATGTGTCTTGGTTACAACAGTAACAGCATGTTGGTAATGATGCCCTGGTTCCCTCCTATGGTGTACTGGCATGTGCCTACAGGTAGCAGTGTTTGCAGTCCCCCATGTTTAACTGTGGAGTACTCTGTGTCATGTTCGATCAATATCAGCATGCTAAACGTACCCTCAACCTGACTGTTGGAAAGTTGAACATGACACAGATGTCCGAACATGACACAGATGTCCGCACATATACTGCACCTGAAGCATGTGGTCAGTTGAACAGGCTACAGCGGACAGAGATGTGACATACATACCGGGAAACATTACAGGTATGTTGACATGGTGCAGGGGTTGTACACAGTGGTCTGGCCAGTGATGACGTTAGAGGCCACCTGATAGCATAAGGCCACACTGTGTAGCAGTAATACCCTGTCACAGTACAGGAACATGGCCACATTCACGGGGTCTACAGCACTATAACGCACACCCCACAGTGTTGTGGTGTGGACCCTTGCCTATCTGGTCATCACTCTCTCAGTACTTTGCACCCACACGACGTGGTACAGAGAAGGGACATGCACAGGTAGCCAGTATAGCTGGGACCGATGGCATCAACAGGGTAGTAGACGGCATCATCATGAGGGGTGAGTGATCCTGTTTCCACAGTATGGTAGCATACACCCTCACACCAAGCACCAGACAGCCATACATACATATATACACACACACACTGTGGTGACCAAATATGTGTGTACGGATAGCCGATGTGTGTGATGCACCACACCTGCCGATGTCATGCTTTCCACACTGCAGTATGTACAGATCTCTACAATGGTGTACAGGGATGTGTTACAACTGGGACGTAGTCCCCACCATATGTGGCATGTGTGGTCACACAAGCAGACACACATGGCAGTGCTGGGAATGATACACCTGCCATATGATGAGCCGTTTGATAGACACGCAGCTGTAATGTCCGCAGTATGTGTATCAATGCTATGTCTGGCAATTGTGTGGCTATATGCACACGGGAGGATGTCAGTAGTACAGGTGTCACGAGACATACAGTTGGTAACACCCAACCACTGTGTATGCGTTATGTCATCACCGTCAAATAACAGTGACATAGCATACTGTTTGCACATGGCATGGTAGGATGGCATGTGACACACCTGTGAGCCATTCCCAGCACACATACATCTACACAGGTGGATCACCACTTTATGTACACACATCCCTCCATACATGATGTACAACCAACCGTACTGTCTGTATGTCATCATATACAGGTGTCAATGATGGGGCTGCATTGCGACTGCATGTTGTAGTTAGGCACAGCTGTGTTACGGACATCGGCCACTGCACATGCATGGTTGCTGCATGCACAATACAGACTGTACATGTGCGTTGGTCCTACATGTGTCTCCTGTAGCCATGTTTGTATGCATTGCTATTGGTGGACATGTGTGTTGACATACATAACACATGGACTGTGGTATGATATCATGGGTGTCATGGGCGACTACTACAGGGGCATGTGTCCACCGTCAACATTGCTACCTCCTGTACTGTGAGCATTCAACAGACATGGACCCACCTTCCATTTGTGTGAGTATGATTGCTTAGGCCACTGTTCTGCACGGGGGACAGCAAAGGCTTAGCTATGTACATATGTGTTGTGTGTGTGGTCCATGCGCACATCCACTACAATCACATGTTTGACATATCCAAACATGTGTGTTCGTTGGTGTACAGCAACACTCATCTGTCACAGCTCTGTAAGACCCGTAGCCCCTGGTATGTCTTGAGCTGACCTGGTCATGTATAGTGGTATAATTGCAATGCATAACACCTGTTGGAACCCTGTCAGTAAATGTGTACTCTGCACAGTTGCTGTAGACCTCTGTACAGTCCACTGGTCATGTGCCACATGGTGTTGTGGTAATGTATGGCTGTGTATTGCTACAGCAACGACATGGTGATGTCTCGAGGGCTACAGTGCAGACTGCGGTGTGTATGTCTGTGATCTGCACCTGTGACAGCTGTGAAGGCAGCTGAGTGTGTACTGGTCACTGCATGTGTGTGACCACTCTGTGCATGGGGACAGTCATGCCTTACTGTGCCCTTCCGTGTTTAGACTCCGTCTGCATGCAGGATGGCCCGCCCTGTGCGTGGGGACTGTTATACCTTACTGTGCCCTTCCGTGTTTGGACTCCATCTGCATGCAAGATGGCCCTTTGCAACTGCTAAGTGTGTGAGCATGCCCAGTACGCTGTTGTGTAGATGGACACACATGACAGTCCAAACTGAGCCCTTGCTAATGTTGAGACTCCGTCTGCATGCAAGATGGCCCTTTGCAACTGCTAAGTGTATGAGCATGCCCAGTACGCCGTTGTGTAGATCAACACACAGTACAGTCCGAACGGACGTGTATTACTAAGCGTGTGGCCATGCCCAGTGACACCTTGTGTCGGTGATGTCCCTCTGTGCATGGGCATGGCCGTTGACATCTTGTATAGCCATGGTGGTCATCCAGGCAACAGATGTCCATTTTCAATGTCACGATGGATGCCTACTGAGTACACACTGGTCGACTATCTTGAAGGGTGTACTGTCTGTGGCGCATCCTTTGTCTATGTCATGTTGTTGTGGTGCTCCGTAAATCTTACGTTGCCCCGATCACACCACTGCCGTGTGTTTGTCTACATCTACCGTGGGACAGTAATATGTCTGTATGCTTTCAGACTGATCACTCTCTATACAATCCCTGTCGGCGTCCTTGTCAGTGCGGATGATGACACACGCCTAGAAGTATGCCTCTGGGATGGCTGTGTCTAGTAATCTCGATAGCGTGTTCTGTAAATGCATCATGCTGTAGTGTGATGGGGTAATTAGGTGTATGTTCGACTCCCAGCCCTGCCAAGTGTGTGTGTGTGTGTGTGTGTGTGTGTGTGTGTGTGTGTGTGTGTGTGTGTGTGTGTTTGCACTCATGCTCCCATCTGCCTGGGGACTCAGTCTTGCTTTTAGATGCCTCACACCACAGATATTTCCTACCGATGTCTTTGCCTTTGCGGATGATGTCACGCACCTAGATGTCTGCCTCTGGGACTGCTGTGTTTAGTAATCTCGGTAGCGCATTCTGTAAATGCGTCATGCTGTAGTGTGTTAGGGTAGTTAGGTGTATGTTCGACTCCCAGCCCTGCCAAGTGTGTGTGTGTGTGTGTGTTTGCGCACATGCTCCCATCTGCCTGGGGACTTGGTCTTGCTTTTAGACGCCTCACACCACAGAAATTTCCTACCAACGTCTTTGCCTTTGCGGATGATGTCACGCACCTAGATGTCTGCCTCTGGGACTTCTGTGTTTAGTAATCTCGGTAGCGCATTCTGTAAATGCATCATGCTGTAGTGTGATCGGGTAGTTAGGTGTATGTTCGACTCCCAGTCCTGCCAAGTGAGTGTGTGTGAGTGTGTGTGTGTGTGTGTGTGTGTGTGTGTGTGTGTGTGTTTCCAACTGCATGACAACAGTACATTGCTTTTGCAGTATTCACTCTCCATAACATCCATGTGGCATCTTTGCCTTTGATGCTGCTGTCTGCACGCTAGACGTATGCCTGTGTGAATCTTGTGATCAACTAATCACAGTAGCGCATTCTGTAACTGTGTAATGCTGTCATGTGGTACAGTGGTTACGTTTATGTTCTGCTCACAACCCTGCCATGTGTGTGTGTGTGTGTGTGTGTGTGTGTGTGTGTGTATGTATCTATCTATATTTATATATATATATATATATATATATATATATATATATGTATATATGTATATAGCTATATATATATATATATATATATATATATATATATATATATATATATATATTGTATATAGATATGCATGTTGGGATTATCACTCTTGAATGTGCTGCATTATCTGTATGTGAGCACCCTGGATGTATGTACATCTGCTATGGCTCTGTGATAGTGCACATACTGTGTGCTGTAGTGATCGTGGGTGATACTTGTGTAGTGACCGGTTATTGTGTTGCTGGGTATTACACGGGCATTGGAAACAATGTTAGTACAGCACCTTTGAATGGTCATATGCACATCTCGGAAACAGTCAGCAGTGGTTATTATATTGGAGTGTGAGTATGGCTCATATCCGTATATAGTAACAGACAATTCTATGCACCTCAGGTTAACATTACAGACTCATGTTTATCCACAGGTTGTGGTACAGATCCCAGGACTGTATGTGCATACATTGACAGGTGCAGGACTGGGTTGTGTTGGATGCATGGAGGGGTGTCCATGGCCAGTAATGTGGATCTCTACAGCCTGGCAGGTATGGTCTGTGACTGTCCCACAACCTCCTGTATATGACTGACACATGTTGTGCCTGTGTATATGCAGACACACACTCTTACCACAAACAGCTACAGCTATCACATACACAAACCCATTGCATCACCATTGGGCCATGCAATAACCATTGTCCCTCACACACACACACCTACATGTACATTGGATGGCTCAATGACAGCTCTGGAAATGTAACACCACACCCTGTGCATATGATGTCACCTGTGCCACCTCCTGTGATGTGTAACATTGATGCAGGATCAGACTAACCTGGTGCTGATGCACACGGTGGCTTTATTCCACTGTATTGATGTTAGCATGCTGTTACCACACAGTGCGTTACTTCCAGGTGTATATCAGCAGGCATGATGCATTGCAGCTATGACCGTCACTGTAGCATAGTTTATAGCACTGTTAATTCTGATGATGTATTCTCCATCCATGTGCCATTTCACTGATGTGTGTAGTATTGGCAGCATGTGTGTCTGAGTGTGCAGTACGTGTGTGATGTGTGTAGTACACATGTATACATGCTTACAAATGCATACACGACATTACACGGGCTTCACCATTCGTGCACTAGCTTACTCATTCTTCCACACTCCACATGCGCACACGGGCTAACACGCGCACACACATGCTTACTCAGGATTACTGGCGCGCACGGGCGCAGACACACTGTGGGCAGGTTTGCAGGTCACATCGGTGGTATCCATAGTGTACACCGTCAGTCTCCTGACGTTCCCTAAGATAGCTCATAACACGCTTCTTCCACTGAGTACTGACAGCAAACATATGACATTGCTCCGGTGAGGTTACAGTGTTTTATACATACACACTCATGTTGTCACTTATCTTCTACTCTAATAGTCTCCTTAATCTACACTACACTGTAGAGGCTTGGCCCATATGGCATGACATGCTGTGATTCACTATCCTCAGCCTCACTTGCATCACATTGCCTACAAATGCTTCGTTACATCTCTGACAGAGTGCTTCCACACATAAGAACCAGTACGCAGTAGCCATGTTGTCTCCAGCTTGCCATTCATCTGCATGGCGTAATAACATCTAACTAAACCTACATTTTGTATGTATATTATACATATATGACTTGTTTTGAAGTGCAGCGCGTACTCGTGGTGCTGCGCTATGCTTCCACACCAGAGATTGGGGGAGGACAACTACTGTTTTATCGATATCCAATTGACAAAGCTGCCACTGGCCTTGGACTTGGACATTGGCATGCTTCTTTGACTGTATTCATACTGTATTTGCAGCTGTCATTGCTCCGTTTAGCAACATGCAGAATGTTAGCCGCCTAACATCCGGGTACATTTCTGCACATAACTCTGCTCTTGCACGGACAGCTTACTGTTTCATGTATCGCGTAATTAAATCATTTACATAGCTTTCACATACAAATGGGATATGTTGCAAATCCCAACATTGTAAGTGCAATGTTCGTGTTACGGGTGGTCTTGCACGTCCCTATGGGTGTTTGCTGAATAGCCTGGCAGTCATCTTTCCTTGCTGTACTCTCACTCAATCCATACAAGCCGGAGGCTTCATGTATCATGGCCTAGGCTTTGCTGTGTGCTATGTCTATTTGTGGTGTATGCATGGCTGTAGGTATGTCCCACTGTCATCACTGGTAAAGGTGACACCCTATAGGTACTTCATGTAGACTGCTGTGTCATTTGACATGTCAGCACATACCTGCAGCCAATACTGAACTTCCTACTGCAGCGCTTTTCATACCTTCTGAGTTATCTTGCGGTCGATAATGCTGTTTCCTCAGACATGTATCTGTTTCTGATCATACCCCTCAACCTCCTAGACCAAAACATCTGTACAAAGCCTAACATGATGGGGAGACAAATAGGGGAAGATTTTAAATATTGCTCTTACAAACGTAGATAGTTGACAGTATAATAGGTTTTGCATTAGTATGACTTTTCTGAGGGATTTGTGGTCTTAAACTCAAATGTTTGTCATTATTTAATGACGTCAGTTCTCAGGTATTTGGCAGACAGGTACAGATTGTAAGAGGAATACACCAAACATATGAGGCATACATCTGCACATTCTGTGAGACTCTGTACAGTTGCAAGGTATGTTTCTGATACAAGATATCATTTTTCTTACACCAATACACACAATATATGGCACCATCATAGGCCAGATGCCATTACTTTCCTATTGTAGGACACACCCACCCAGAGGGTTATATTCCTCACACAGGCCAACAGGTGCTTATCCACACTAATTAATCTATCATGTACCTTATGTGTACGCCGGTATTTGCGCTTTCCGTCAGTGGCAGAGCTCACGTACGAGTATGGGGGACTGGACACTGTATTGGTGACACTGCATGACACCCTGAGGGACACATGTCTTTTGAGTCTATTAACCTTCCACATTGACTTTCACAGGGCATACATTGTCATTCACATTTGTGGAAATACATGCTTTTGACTTGTACATGTTTTGTCATTTGTCCTGACGTCTTTCTTCTCACCTATCCATCTAGTATCACTAGTTCTGTACATTTATTTAGGACGGGTTACCTTCATACCTCTCACCTGTACACATTATGGGTAAATGCCCTGAGGTTTGACCTATGATTCTGTTACATTTGTCATAATAATGTGCCTTTCTGGTAGATTGCTGGCAAGGCATGACAGACTGTGCAGTTAGGTAATAATGACTGACATTTCTATTTCATGATTACTAACTCTCATAACATTCGTATTCCTGACTACGCAATTATTCTATCAATGTTCTGACTTTGTCTGGGTTATATTTAATATAGTCCCTATTTGTATTTCATGTACTATGCCTTAGTCCAGCTGTCTTATTCTGACATTTTGGCAGGTATGGTTACCATCTTGGTCGCACGCATGTCCATCCATGATAATCGCCTACATGACACTCATATACGTCCCTACGTCTTCCCCCAATGGTTTACACAATATCCAGTAGATGGGTTGCACCTTTTCGGAGAATATAGGCGTGTGCTATACCCACATAGGTATATTGATCACTCCCATGGGGTGTACCTAATAAATCTGTGCCAACCAACACCTAGGCCCATTTCTGCATACCCATGATTCCCATACCTGACACCCCTCCACAGTACCCATTAGACATGTTTAATGTGAGTGATAATAAAGTGTGAGGACATTTCTGAGCACTCCCCACTCTGCGGGTATCAGGTCATACGTCATACATTCTATCGACCCATGTGTTATTACCCTTGCACCTGCTACTGTTGCATGTACAGCTATATCGTAGTTGCAGTTGTGACGTCTTTTGCATCAATGACGGTTCGCCCTTTGTACGGGATCACTTTTTGGGGTCCTGTAAAGGACACCTATATTCATGTTTAACGTGCAGAACTTGCAGGCCCTGTCACACTGGTACTTTTCGGGCAATGGTTTGGAAAGCAACGGTGTATTCTCCTTTCATGCATGTCTGTCTGTCTATCCATAAGAGCTATACCGTGACCTATTTATGTACATGTGTTATATGTACAGGGACATATGTTTGTTGTGTATATATCTGTTCATGTATTGTGTGTGTATAGATATATATATGTACATATATACATATGTCTGTACATTCCTCATTTCATAATTTGCTTTGGTTTATGTCTGTGGATATATGTGTATATATATATATATCCATATCATATCTTTCAACTGTGCAGATTTCCACTGCATGTACAGCTGTTTGCCTCTTATCTTTGGTCCGTTTTTCATAACCTTGTGTCTATCTGGCAAGTTAGTGGCATATCATTAAAGACTGACATTGGTAAATAATGACAAACATTTCAGGTTACGACTTCATACCCTTCAGAGAATCCATGCTAGTGACACACCTGTTATTCTATCCACTTTCTATGTTTGTTAGGGCAATATCTGGGGATTGTCCCTATTTGTACCAGTTGTTTTCATGGCTTTGTCCGGTTTCGTACTTTACGGGGTTAACAGGTATGAGCCATGTACATAGAACGTGGGGAAAACAGCATTCATTTTCTATGCTGTGAGCGGATTACACATGCGCAGGCGCACTTGCATATCCTTATTGTTGGTTACATATGTTTCATAGATATTTGTGCTTACGTGAACTTTCATAATTCTGACCGTATCAATTACATATCTGTATTCCGGTTTATGGACTGCTGCAAAACACACGTTCACCTTTACATATTTAAATGTGTGTACAGCACGAACGCATTCATTACACTTTCAAGTTATATGTGCAGTGGTCGTAGATCAACCGGGACTGCATTCACGTTGGCTGGATGCCGGAACCACTATTCTATTGGTGTTCTCCCTCATTGATATGCATACCCATAGTACTTAGCTACATCAACATACGCCTCACTGCTTCACCTACAACACAGGCATCCATTCTCCTGCTGGGAAAAATGCAGTACTACATATTACACATTCCCTATTGCCTACTGCTGTGGACTCCAGCTGCATTGTTAATCACTCCGAGGATATGCAGAACACCAAGGCATATAGTCCAGGCACATACAGGTCTTTGATTGTCAGGGTGTTCATGTAGTGATCTGGGTTTAGGCTTGTCCACCTGGTGAATGGAACTTCCCTGGCCGAGTTCAAATGTCAGATGAAGCATATGGACAGTGAGTTTCTCCCTATTATGAAGTTTTACCTGTGTTTATAGACACAGGTGTTTGGGCACCTGTCAGCAGCTTATTCTGTTGGCAATACATATTATGGGTGGGGTTGTTACAGTCCATACTCCATGGTGAGGTTGTTCCCATTCACATTTAACTATTACCTGTATGCAGTCATACGGGGATTATTATTTTGGACATGAAGTGACTACAGGTATGCAGTTGTACATTACACAAGTGTGAAGGGTTGTTACTGTAAATATGTACGGACCATACCTCTCAACCTCTTAGAGCACCAAAACTGTGCAAAACCTACACGATGGGGGGACAATTAGGGACACATTTTAACGATTGCTCTTACAAGCTTAGAACGTTGATAGAATACTAGGTTTTGCATTAGCATGACTTTTCTGAAGGATGTGGAGTCTTAAACTCAGGATATTTCTCATTATTTAGTGACGTCAATCCTCAGCTATTTACCACACTGGTGCATATTGTCGGAGGCACACAACAACAATATGGGGCAAACCTCTGGTCATTCTTAGGGTTGCCACCTTTTCAAATGCCCAAAGTGGGACATGTTCTGTAGAAATGTCAGATTTTCCAGGACAAAACATACCTACAGCCGTGCATAGTACAGAAATTAACCTTTTTTGCACAAATGATAGCTTACTCTAGTAACATTTGATTTGCTTATGGTACTTCACATAACATATAGAAGTTTCATATATAAAATGTCTGTTTTATGCAACTATTAAAGAAACTTAGGAAATAACTTTGTCCTAAAATCTCAGGACATTTGCTATGTCTTGATTTTTTTCACAGGACACAACTGCCTACAGAGGGACTGTTACTCGCAAAGTGGGACAGGTGGTAACCCTAGTCATTCTGCGAATATCTGGACAGTTGAGTGGTATGGCACAGACCTCTGTAATATGCTGATGTGTTCTGACACAGCAATAGCTTAGCATTACAGACTGCCGTTGGAACGTGCTGACAGACAGTTGGGTTTCAGACTTCATACTCCGGACATTAATGCCAATGTGCAAACTGTTATTCTATCAAATGTCTATGTTTCTAAGAGCTATCTTTACAGATTGTCCCTGTTTTTGGAACTTTGTCTCACTTGTATTCACGGCTCTGTCCAGATATCTTGCTCACACAGGTTGGCAGGTATGGTCGATCATGCCTGCACATAGTCAGTGTCCCTCACACTTGATCAGGGTTGACCTGTTTACGTAGTGTCTTCCTCGCCCTCATGCCGTTTTCCACTTTGCAAATGTGTGCATTATATTCTCCCTTCCATTCGTGTCTGGACACGTGCATCACGGGAAGGTGTTTTATCCTGGGTGGTAGGTTATGCATGCCCACTTAGGGCTGGACAGTGTCATGGACCTCCACTGCACATTCTGACTTGTGTCCAGATATCTACAGGATTGGACAGCATGTCGTCATACCCATTCTACTATTTACACAGGTTGGTTATCCCATGAGGGATATCCCAAAAATTGGACTAGACCAAAACAAGTCAGATAACGAAGATTTTTGTGGCTTTACAAAAATGTGCAGGGGGGTTTACATGCAGGGGATACATTGTTTGCAATCCTGACACTGCCTAGGGTGACAATACCTACTACATATGCGTAGGGGTTACTGTGTGTAGCTGTGTCCACAACAAACCAGTGGACCAAGTACGGCTGGATTTGGTGGACGTTCTGGTATGGAGGCAGGTTGTGTCTTGTGGAGGGTATGCTGGGTAGGCCATTATGCATCCAGGTATGTTGCATTTGTTATAGCCAGTTCCATCAGGACCCATCTGTGGGTATGTGACGGTGACGTATCTATACATTTGTCTCGCACATTTCCATATTCATATGTTTGTGGGATTGTGTTCTACACAATGGCCCATCTGCTTGTCTTGCAGCTGTTTCTACATCTGGTTGTGTTTCTTTCCATTTCACCTGCTGCCCCCTCATACACCTCCGGTTCACCTTTTCTGTATACGACACAGTATCGCCTTTGAGAATTTTACCATTAACCACCCACCCCTCACACGCGAATTCATCACACCCCATAGAGCACTACTTTGGTTGTTGGCCCATGACACGGCCAAAGTTACACATTGACTACCCTACATGTGTTGGGTACCTTTATGGTTGTGTGGACTACCCTGCCATGTTTGCTCTCCACATGCTATACCTCACGCACATAAGTACACACCCATACTTCACTTTCATTACTTGGTTGGTATATCCGGGTACTACCCATTCGACTGTGTCACATACACGTTCGGATTATACAGCTGCCTTCCGGATTTTGCCAGCCTGTTGTACTCATTGGTAGGATGGCACCTTTTCCTATGTCCAAGCTATTCCTTACACATGTCTGACTGTTGTGGACAATGCCTCCCCACAGTCAACGGTTGTGTTTCCAACAGTGTGACATAGGGTTACCCCCTGTCCCACTTTGCGAGGGACATTCCCTCTTTGGGCAGTTGTGTCCTGACAAAACATTGTAAAAATGGCTTATGTCCTGAGATTTTAGGACAACATTATTTCTTATATTTTATGTAATAGTTGCATAAAACAGTTATTCTGTATCTGAAATACCTAAATGTTATAAGAACCAGAATAAGCAACTAAAATGCTAAAGAATAAGCTTTTATTTAGGCAAAAAAGTTAAGTTCTGTCCTTTGTACTGGCCGTGGGTATGTGTTGGCCTGTAAAATCTGATGTCTGTACCACAAATGTCCCACTTTGGCCATTTGAAAAGGTGGCAACCCTAGTGTGACATTTGCGGTGAACACAGCATATTTTACAGGCCGACACATACCCACGGTCAGTTTGGCAGACAGAACTTACAATTCTTGCCTATATCTAAGCTTATTCTTGTAGCATTTCGGTGTCTTATTCTATTTCTTATGACATTTATGTAATATACGTTCAGTGAAATATGTTTAATGCAACTATTACATGACATCTACGGAATAATTATGTCCTATATTCTCTGGACATTTGCCATTTTTACATGTTTGTGTCAGGACACATCTGCCTACAGAGGGACTGTCGCTCGCAAAGTGGGACAGGTGGTAATCTTAGTCAACGGTATGGATCATACTGTTCCTTTCGGCCTACATGTGTCCGTATTGTTATAGCTGTTTATATGCTCCATCTGTTTCATTTACATGCGTATGCTATTTCCTATCACATTTGGTATGTGAAATACGGACATACCTTTTGTTTGTGACTATTACATGCCTTGTGGGATATGATTCAGACATACGGTCATTACATATATCTACATTTCTCCTCATGTATTTTGTTATGGACACATCTGCACAGCTATGTTCCCTCCCTCACATTATGGGTCAGCTGGTGACCCTCTCCATTGGGCTGGACATACCTAATGGCGTCACGCTAACATATGATAAGTTTCACTTCCACATGGTATAGCTATCAACACTACGTTGGACTACGGGCACTCGGTTTTCATGTCATTTGTTCAAGGGTTAGGGACCCATTATTCCCTACTGTGCATTTGTGTTTGATTCTTCATTTTCTGTTTGCAGGGACTATCTTGCATGCTTTGCATATGTTTCAGTATCCACAGACACTGATAGGTGTGATTACTATTGCAGGCAGAATATAATATTCAGCAGTTTAGGTTGCTCATCGACAGCCGACATTGACATGCCTCCATGCGCAACTTCATTACGCCCCATGCACTCGTGCACGTTTCCTATGCATGTGGCTGTGGCGGCTGCGCGCCTTCATTAATATGCATATGGCGCGACTACTCCATATATATGCCGCACGGACGGCGCAAGCCTTACGCCAGCCTTGCGCAGAGCTTCATGAATCCTGGGGCGAGTCTTTCATTAGAAATCTTACTTAATCAGTGTCAGTGGCTGAGATTTTAGTTGAGAAAATTAACACAATGCTATGATTATGTAGAGGCATTACAGCAATTGTTGGAAAACAGGAATCTATGTAGAATAAATGATGAACTCACATGTAAAAAAATACTTTCATAAAATTAAATTCTTTAATATTTGCTAAATTACTGAACTTGAAGGCTCTCTATCTCATTCATATGCTGTGAAAGTTGGAAGGTTTTGTATGGTATTTGAGTTGAACTAGCTGCATGAGTATTTTGTACATTTTAAAAGGCTGTCAGATGTATATAATGTATCAGGCAGTCATAATGCCCTATTGGCAATGCAGCAATCAAAGAAGTGGTCATTTAATGCATATTTTCTGAGTCTGTCCACTTTATGGTTCCTTTAAGTCTAAAAGAGTAACAAAAAATAAAGTAATCCAACCAAGAATCCAAAAGAATGTGGCAGAAGTGAAACCCAAGATTCTTTTATTCCACAACGAGCGCTTTCGTCTGAATTACGTGGACGTCATCAGAAAAACTGCCATTGTGCACACAACTCCTTAAATGTAAGCAACAAGTCACATGTCAAGTTAACAAAGAAGATGGTTGATTAGTGTGCCCTCTCTGCAATTTAAAGAGCCCTTTACAGTTTTTTGAAAAAACATACACATTAAGTTAAATCATAAAAATACAATTTTTGTATAGCCCAAATACTATTTAAGTAAAAACTCTAAAGCACCTATTATTAGTGTGCATAACACACTAAGGCTCTAAAAACTTAGTAATTAAACAACTTTAGCTTGCAGAATATAACTGACAATGTATAAGTACTTGAACAGCAATTCCTACACAGTTTTATTTCTCTAACTTTATAAAATCATGAATGAACTCCCCCAATCTGTGTTCTAAACAGTACAGCCATGTCCATATATAAAAATTCACAAATGTGCCTAAATATATGTAGGCACATTGTAAATCAAAATAACAATAAGAAAAAATAAAGAAATAGAAAAATAACTTAAACACATGAACATGATGCCAAAGAAATATATCTAGCACAAAAAAGAACACATTACATACTGTTATTGTGGTAATGGTTGTTCAAGTCCCTGTATGAAGGTTAACTTTGCTAAAAAATAATTATAAATAATAGGCAGACCAGCCTCAACAAGCTGGCTAGGGAAACATTCTCATTTAAATCCGGTGGTTCCATGGCATTACATCGAATCTGCCATTTAAGTTCTTTGTACTATAAATAATCCTTTCTTGGACCCCCTCTGGAACCTAGGACAACATGATCAATAATGCAATATTTAAAACAATGCCTAGGGTGTGCTTTTACATGTTTACTAAGGGCATGTTTTTCATCCTGTCTATGTATGTCATACTGGTGCTGGTAAATCCTATTATTAAATGCTCTCTTGGTTTTCTCTGTGTAACAACTATCACATAATTTTCAATTGGCCATGTATACCACTCCCTCTGAATAACAAAAATATATTTTTGTTAACCTAACATAACCCAGTCCTGGTATCTCTCCACTTTTGGTATAATTTTACACTGAGAACCATTTCCACACTTTACCATATGTCCTTGTCTTTTTTCTCCATGGGTAAGTTCTACTAATGTCTTAAAGTTGATGTATTTTTCATAAACGATACAAGGCTTGTCACCTACAATGTTCAACTATTCCTGGTCATCTTTGAATAAATTGCAGTTTCTCCTCACAATACCCTTTCTCTCATTGAACTGTAGATTATAAGGGAGGCTCAAGGACCATTGGAATTGTTCCTTTGGTTCTTGCAATCTTATCTGATGCCCAGCAGGGATAAGTTCCACACCAGGCCCAATTAGTTGTTTGTTCATGCCCTGCTCCCTTTTTCTAGACACTTCAGAAGCAATGTTCTGTAGAAAAGATTCTGGCTAACCCCTCTTCTTTAACATACCTTGTAGTTTTTCACATTCTATTGCATGTAACTAAAAAAGCACCACTTAAGATGGAAATGTCAAAATCACAAGGTATTCCAACTCTTACAAAGTAAGGATATTTATTGGGTGAAAAGGGAACTTGAATAAATGTTAGCAGTAATGATTTATCATGAATCATGGAAGGTACATCACAGTGCATGGTAGACCACACATTCTTACAAAGTTGGTGAGATGGGGGCAGTGCAACACTAAGAGATAGAAATGTTGGGCATCACACCATTACAGAC
Source organism: Protopterus annectens (assembly GCF_019279795.1). Taxonomy (NCBI): domain Eukaryota; kingdom Metazoa; phylum Chordata; order Ceratodontiformes; family Protopteridae; genus Protopterus; species Protopterus annectens. The sequence goes on from NC_056725.1 coordinate 818,129,916, forward strand.
AGCCCCTTTGGTGTGTGACACAAGGCCTTCAGTCTGAGATCATACTAGCTATGTAAAGAATTATTAAACATATTCTCAAAAGAGAGGGGAATTATTTACAAACAAGCTTTATTAAAACTCCTGTTAGGGTTAATTTTATAGTACCAGTGCATGGCAATGACATTTTTGGTAGGCTTTCCCATAACATATTTTTATTTAATGTTTTTGTTTGTTTTACTTATTCTTTCTTAACCAGGTTAGTCTGACTAGGCAAGTGGCCTCTTTTCAGGGGGGATATGAGGTGGCATTTATACTATTAAGGGAAAGTTGCCCAGGGCATTAGGAATCTTCCCCTACTCTTTTCAATAGGCGCCATTAGATCTTCTACATCCACCTGATAAAAACAAAAGAAAAATCATTTTTGTTAGCAGTAATCTACTGTTATATTCCTGTAGGTATTTTCCATGCAGACAACTAACCAGAGATTATACACATTCTCAAACACAAGCAATGAAAACACAAAGCAATCTTTCTTTGAGACTTAAATTATCCAGTTTATTCAAAGTAATTAGCTCTTTCATCTATCAGACTTCATCAGATACAGTGTTTCTTCATGAAAAAACATTACTATTCTAGCTGTTTAAATAATCCTAAACAAGTGAGGAGTGTGGTGGAAAACAGCCCATGTGATTGGGAGTAAGGCTATGGTTCCTGATTGGCTTATAGTTGGACCTGCTGGTTGGGGGGGGGGCAGATCCCTAATTAGAATAAGAGTCATGGATTGGCTAACATTCAGGCCAACTGATTGGAGGGGAGGCCAAGTCCCTAATAAAAAAAAATGAGTTATGGATTGATTAGGCTGCTATCCACCGCTATCTCTTTGTTAAGGAAAAAAATTTATTCACAAAGTTATAAAACAAAATTCCAGCTTAAAAAAAGTATTTTTAACAGACTATTTTGGCCTCTGAAAAAAGCCATTTATTTTCACAGATTCATGAGAATGAAGTGACTGTTGGCATCAACATAAACAGTGAATCAAGGGTGCCCTCTTTTACAGGGCATCCAGTGTCATTGACCTATGAAGTGAATCTATCTGAAATTAAAGTGGTGTGAATAAACACAGCAAAATAGGAGTGTCCATTTTAAGAAGTCAGAGTTAGCTAACTGAAAGATCCATCCAGTATTAAAATAAATGCTTTTGCTCCTGAACCCGGCCTTTTTATTCTACTTATTCCCCACAAACTGTAATGGTTCCCCTTATTCTGAAATGTTATCTGAGTCACACAGCAAAGGTTCTCTGGGATGGAACAACAGAATATTCCCTAATGTTCTGAAAACTCCTAGTTCTTAATCAAATGGGAGCATTTAAAACAACCAAACAGCAAGTCCAGCAAATCAAAACAAAAGAACTTAGCCATAAAATGTTTCAATATAACATGCTGCAGACCATACCACTTCATAAATGGTAATGTGCAAGTGCTGAATTAAGAGCTGGATTAGTGCTCTGGAAGTCTATCATTTGAAAAATTAAGTGGCTGTATTTTAGAAGAGACCAATGGGTGATGTTGATGGGGGGTGTAGACATCATTGCATGAGTGACTATTTAAAGCTAGATGGTTGAGTTACAATGCATTGTATTTTTCTTTCCTCTATGCTTTCCCCCATGTCTGTCAACTATCAAGCCTACTATGAGTGGACTTGGTCTTCTCTGACAGCCCTGGTCCCTGTGCTAAAGATATCCAGTATGTGGAACCAAACAGGTTAATCATCCAAGCAGTCCTCAGGGTTGTATGTGTTTTCAATGGAATCCAACTAATGATAGTGTGTGTAGGCCTGACTTTCCCCCTGTATGGAAAAGTGTGACACGTCATTTTTTGCAGCTCTGTGTCTTTCACCATGTGGTTGCCTACTCCCATGCACTAGTGATTAAGGCTACTGCCTTTACAGTTTGGTTGATCAATACCTGGCCCAGGTCCATCCTTTACATCACTGATGTCCTCAGAAGGATTGAGATACTGGATACCATATCTGCCCCCCACTCCCACCCATGATAATTCTGCCTCTTGTCTCCATGCCAGCTCCAACAGGCATTCAAGTTACTAATAAAACACAGATCATCCTGGTCATAGTCAGGCCACTAACCCTCAACCTCAGTGTTAGTTAGCTATAGCTCCTAGGTAGAGTCATCAATGTTTTGATACGTGAAGGCCTGAGCTCAATCCCTGGCATCTCAGTGCATTTAAATTATTATTTTACGTACATCAGGGAATAATTACACACTATCAGTGTACTGCTAGCTACCACACGCTTTTAGTAGATTACCACTATCATAGCACTATTATATTTTGTCTGCAGTTAGCAGAGAGTAAAAAGGTCATACAGACAAATCAATCAGTAAAAACTACAAGAAAAACATATCCAAGCTAGATTTTTCACTGTGTGATACCTTAAACTTCCTGTAATATAGGCCAATGGGAAATATGCCTTAAGGACATTAAGTGTTTTAGCTGTATATCAATGACTTTTGACTTTTTTTTTAAATTTTTATGAACATATTTAGGGCAATAAAGCCAAACCTACAGCTGTAAACATACACATTTATCCTTCTTATGACCTTGTCAGCATAATAAGTAGACTGATTTTTAGTCTAGAAACACAGGACCTTTAAACTCTGCTGTTGTCCATGACCATTAAGGTGTCTGCAAAATATCCCAACTAACAACTAAACCAAAAAGGGAAAAGGTCACACAGACAAACCAATCAGTAAAAACTAGAAAAAAACATAGCCAAGAAAGAGTTTTCAATGTGTGATACCTTAAACCAACTGAGGCCCATGGGATATATGCAAATGACCCCTTAAGGGCATCAAGTGTTTCAGCTATGTTGCTTCTAAATGTCCATGACTTTTTACTTTTTCCTTTTTAAGTCTTTATGGACAGATTCCGGCCAATAAAGCCAAACACCCATAGCAGAAGCACTTGATGTCCTTAAGGGGTCATTTGCATATATCCCATGAGCCTCTATTACAGGAGGTTTAAGGTATCACACAGTGCAAATTCTAGCTTTCTAGGTTTTTCTTGTAATTTGTGCAGTTACCATAGTGGATTAAGGTTATGAACAGTTGCCAAGTTGCTTCCTGTAGTCTACAGTTTGATTCCATTAGCTTCCATTCTCTCATATATACTATGTGACTTTGAGCAAGTTAATTAACTAAATTCTGTTATACAGAAATTGGACTAGGCTCCTCAACAATTCTCTGGACCAAATACCTAATAACCACCTATCAACCTACTTCAATAGATACTGCTACAACACATTAACTTTTGGGTGGAGACCATGCCTCCACATTGTTACTACTTTCTGTGTGTTTATTTCAGAGTAAATCGGCTAGGAGTACCCATATGTTAATGTTTTCTCCACAGTCTCCTTGTATAGTTCCTAAAGCTATCCACCTGCCAGCTGATGAGTTTCTGAAATACTGCTCACTAACATTAGTTCACAGATGGTTTACATTGTGCAATTCAGGGATTCTGTCATTACCACAAGAGCAAGAAGTCTATGATTCAGTTTTGTACTGAATTTTAATACCCAAGGTATATATCACACAACATCAAGAATGACCTTGAACAGCCTTGGACTGCGGCATGCAGAGATAATGCCCAGACTATGAACTAGACAATCGAAGTCTAACAATGGGCTTTGGTACTGAAAAGGTAGGGGAATATGGGAATAAGTATACACACACACGCACACACACACACACACACACACACACACACACACACACACACACACATGTGTGTGTGTGTGTGTGTGTGTGTGTGTGTGTGTGTGTGTGTGTGTGTGTGTGTGTGTCTGTGTGTTTATTAAACATTACAAACAAATCATAAAGACACATTTTATCTAACAAAGTAGTCTAACATATCTTTCATTGAAAATCCATTCTATCAACTACAATAAAACAAATAAAAAAAGAAAGAAAAAACAGACCGCTACCTTACAGACATAATTTGTTTGAACAGTGATACTGTTAGGGAAAAGTTATTAAGTACCCTAATGTGTATGGTTAGGATTAAGGGCAGGGTTTAGGTTAGAGTTAACAGACACAGGTAAGAGTGGGTGGGGGGGGGTCCTGCTGGCTCCATCATAAGGTGACAAATACAGTTTTAAAGTTTCCGTGTTTCTGTAGATTGTTGGAGGAAGAGGCTTCAATAATAAGTAAGAAGTACTCAAGGGTGGGCAGAAGTACAACTTTTCCAGTTGCAAACCTTAGAAGGTTACTAGTGCTGTTAAATGCATAGAGCATTTGAGTTATTTTGTTTTCAACATTTTGGATAAGCATAGAGAAGGAAAAATATAGATCCAACCAGATCTCAAGATATTTATGGATTGTATCAGTTTCAGTGAACTGTTATCAGAGCCTGTGAGGATCCAGTTGCCTTTGCACATGCTAGAGTTAACTTTGAGTCCATTGAACTCACAGTCTGTTTTTTTTAACTTGTTGTCATCATCTCCCCATGATATATATGACCCATTCATTCTAGCTAGGTGAGAACTGCCTCCACCACCTTCATCCCCATGGTGTAACAGCTGATTGTGAGGCCATCATCCAGACATCATCAGGTTTTTTATTATTCCTAATCCTGTTGTTGCCAGTAGCATTCACGTGAAATGTGTGCAATGAACTTGTGGTGTAATAGTCTATACCTCTGTATATGACTCTGCTAAACCTATGTTTCCATACAGACACCACTCCCATATATCCCTGTTCGCCACCAGTGGTTCAACCATGAGGATCTGTTTGGGCAGGTACCCCATGCTGACCCTTCCTCAAGGATGGGTGAGCTAAGACAAGCTACTCAGTCCATTTCCCTCCTCCACCCAACATTCTCAGTAATCAAGCTTCTAATCAAACTGAGGCCATTGGTGTCACAGTAAGGGCTCCATCCATGCTTTGGATCCAGGACTGAACTCAAAATCTTGACATAGTTGAGCTAAGGTAGAAATGAGAGAAGTGCAGATGGTGTAAATTGAGCTGCTAGATCCCCAGATAACAACGCCATCCAAATAAAGAAGGTTATTACTAGGCCTTTGGAACAAGAGCATTGATATAGATGCAAATAGCAATGCTTCAACAACAGAGCTTGTGGGATGTATGACAGAACCTGCTGAAGTGAAAGGATTGAGTCTGATAGGACAAATTTGACTTAACTACTGTGTGGGTAATTAGAGAACTAGTAAATGGATGGAGCTAAGACCATAAAATGTGAGTTCTTTAGTTAGTTGAGAGAGCCTTAAAAGGTCAAATAGTTTAAAAAGTTCAATGAAAATGGCTGCAGTAATGTTTCTTTTGCCTATGGCACAGATGAGTGCTTCAGTAAGAAACAGAAGGGCAGTATTAATGCTATGACACTTTCTGAATCCATGCCGATGGCTAAATAGGAGGTTGTAAGTTTCATTGTGGTCCTATAGCTGAGAGGTCTTAACCTTCTCTAAGGTTTTGGCAAGAGGAGATAGTAGAGCAACAGGCTAAAAATATTCAAGGCTACTGGGATAATGTGTGAAGCTTTTCAAAGATTGGGAAATACACTATTAGACAGTGATGTCTTTGTGCAGTGAAAGTATTTCATTCATCTTAAACACGCTGGCACTAGTTTAGAAATGCGATGCATTATGGGATACACAAATTCTTGAAATGGCAACCTTTAAGACAATAGTCTTAATTTTTATTTATTTATTTTACATTTGTTGACTGGGATAGTCCGACTTGATATATGTCCAGTTTCAGCGGATGCCCAGGGAGAAAAGCTCTACATATCACAAAAAGAGAGAGTACATACATCACTGAGTGATAAACTCAGGCAAACATGTTTAGAAAATATAGACAAAGAATACAGGCAGATATCAATATACAAAATGTGCAGACATTACATCTCATTGGCAAAGATGTATCAGAAAATGTCAATATAGAATATAATCAGATCTCATAATTCACAATGCTTAGACATTCAAATGCATAATTCACAATGCTTAGACATTCAAATGCTATGAGACATAGATACTTGGCTGAACAGCATTTTGGGTAGCAAGACATGTATTAGTGAAGTTGTTAGTCAGGTTTAGAACAAGAGCACAGCCAATGAGATGTGAGGTATTTTTTGAGTTCTCTTTTAAATAGGGGTAGTGAGGTTTCCTTGGTAATGGTAGTAGGGAGTAGATTCCAGATTTCAATGGCTGAGTTGGCAAATATAGCATCACCTGCAGAGTTGTTGGATCTTTGGGTCAGTATCACTAGTTTATCAGCTGAGCATAATGGCCTGGGGGCAATATGAGGGGTGAGAATATTTTTGAAGGCAGGGGTGTTATCAGCTTGATGGAGTATTTTATGCACTACTATAAGCTGGTTGAACTGTAGAAGGGTAGGATACTCTAGCCTTCCCAGTGCTTTGAGGTTCTGGCAATGGTGGGTCCTAAAAGCCATGCCAGTAGTGAATCTGGCTATATGATTGTAACATCCTGATAATTTGTTGAGATCGGTTTTGGATAGGTTGGTGAGTACAGGGGAGGCATACATAAGGGTAGAGAGGAGGTGTGATCTTGCAATAGCTACCCTAGCTGGGGGGTGGGGGGTGGAAAGGTTTGGCTCTGTACAGGGAGCCAAGATTTTTGTTGATGGACTTAATAGTGTGATTGACATGTTTATCAAATTGAAGGCTGTTGTCTATTATTACTCCTAGAAGCTTTGTGTAGTCATCAGGGGAGATAATGGTGTCATTGCTAGATTTGATGTTGAAGGAAGGAGGAGAAATTCTATGGTTAGGGGAGAAAAGTAGTAGCTTGGTTTTGTTAGGATTTAGAAGCCGGTGACGATTAGCTAGCCATGTTTCTACCGTGCTGAAAGTAGTCTGGGTGAGGGTTAGAAGCTGTGTAGGAGAGGAGGTGGAGCATATTAGCATTGAGTCATCTGCATATTGGATGCAGGTGGCTCCTGGGATGGTGGTGTTCAGATCACTGATAAAGATAGCGAAAAGAAGGGGACCTGGTATGGACCCTTGTGGGACACCTAGGGTTAGAGGAAGTTGGGATGACAGCTTGCTCTGCCATAAGACAGCCTGCTGTGTACCATTCAGGTAGGAGTGAAACCATTGTATTGCGTGTTGGTCTAAACCCATGGTTTGTAGGATATTGAGCAGCAGCTTATGGTTGACCATATCAAAAGCTTTTGAGAGATCTAGGAAGAGTGCTGAAGATAGTTTGTTGTTGTTACAATGATGACTGATGACATTAGAGAAAGATAGAAGAGCTGTGGTGGTACTGTGGAATGGCCTAAAGCCATGCTGAGAGTCGGTGAGCTTTCCATTTTGAATAAGAAAGCACATGATTTGTTTGTCTATGCATCTTTCCATGACATTAGCTAGTGGTGAAAGAATGGCTATAGTTCTAAAGTTAGATAATTCTGTGGAACTTCCTCCTTTATGGAGAGGTATAACATGATATTTTCCATATTGCTGAGATGGATCCTTCTGAGATTGATCTGTTCATTAAAATAGAAATGGGAAGTGCTATGTCATCAGCTGCTTTTTGATGATATTCAGCTGGGAGGTGGTCGGCAGCTAGTGTAGGTGGTTTTAGCTTTTTGAGTAAGGTCTGGAACAGGTTGGTGGGTACAGTTTGAAAGGTAAAAGTGGGTTGGGTGCTGGGTGGATCATGGCTAGATGTGCCAGAGCTGGTGTTTGTGTCCAATGGAGTGAGATGAGTAGCTACAGACTGAATAGTTTCAGTAAAGAAGGAGTTGAAGCTGTTTGCAATTTCTACTGGGGATTTATCAAGGGCAGCTGATGGGTTAGGAGTGGTGGAGCAGCCTGGGTGGAGAAGATTGTTAATACCATCCCAGAACTTTTGAGGTTTTAGCTGATATTTTTGTTGTAGGAGGGTGTAGTGATTTTTTTGTCTAGAATGACAGATGTTTTGGTCTGGTTCCTTAGCTGCTGGTATCTTACTTGGTCCATAGGGGCTTTGGTAACATGCCACCTGGCCCAGACATTGTTTCTTAGTTTAATTTTGTTTTTTGTTTCTTTAGATAGCTACGGTGCAACTGTGACTTTTACATGGATGGTACTGGTAGGAACATGCTGGTTAAGGATAGCCAGAAATCTGGTATTGAAGTACTCAACTGCTTCTTGTAATGGGAGTCATTTCAAGACATTCCAATTCCATGCTTTGAATTCATTTGTGGCAATTGCTATAATACATAGTCACAATGTATACAGACTCTCTAGCAACTTTATTTATGTATGTATTTATTAATTTACTGTTTGCCAACTGTAAAGGTATGTTAGTGCAGGACCTTCTTCAGCCACTTCCTGGCCCATTTGGCAAAGGCATTACAATAGCAGAAGAATGTTAATCACAGATGTTCATTGTAAACAGTATTATGAGATAATACATATAATGCAAACTTGTATCACTGATAACATATTAAGAAGAATACAATAACACACACAGAAGACTTACAATACCTGAAAATACTTAAGTAGCAATGCAATGCAACTAAACAATGAATTAATGAAGCAAAAGCAGACAAGCACTGTAGAGAAAATGTAGGAAAAGTACAGAGTAGTGTATATCGAGAGTTTAAGACAGAATAAGGACTGAATAACATGGAGGAAAACATGAAAGAATTATAGTTATAGAGATGGATGTAGTATAGGGAAGAAAAAAAGAGCTATATTTGCATAGTAGTTTTAACGTGCTCTGTGCAATGCATAGGTATGCTAGAGTAAATCAATTTAGACACTTAGAAGACTCGAGTATATTAAACTGCATCTCTAAAACATGAGTATTTACTCTGTTGTTGAAAATACTTTTTTGGTATACAGATAGATAAATAAATATAGATATACATGTATGTATACTATATATATACACACACACACACACACACACACACACACACACACACACACACACACACACACACACACACACACACACACACACACACATACACACACACACAAGCCTATGACAGACACCTGAAGTATCAAAACTTAGAAAGCATGTCATACACTCAAAACTGTTTGAATCACAAATATTTGAATGCACAAAACTTTGAACCACAAAAAATTTGAGTAAAAACAAAATATACTTTTTGCAGGGGAGCTGGGGGGGCAACCCCCCTGCACCCCCACCCCTCTTTAGTTATATATGTATACCAACTCCAAGATTGCAGTACAGTGTGAAAAGGGTAAATGTTGTATTGAAAAAAGCCAGTATGGTACTTGTGATCAGTTGATTTTTGTTTAGCTATACTGACTTTTTTCACTTCAACAAGTTGATTTCTCAGTCTGTTGTACAGAACTTTGTGTGTGTGTGTATGTGTGTGTGTGTGTGTTTGTGTGTGTGTGTGTGTGTGTGTGTCTATACACACACACACACACACACACACACACACACACACACATACATACATACATAAAACATATATACTTATTTTTTGAGGTTGTCAGTAGTATGTTCTTATCTGTAAAATGATTTTTGAAAAGGAGGAAAGAGTGAAGGGAGGTTTGTAAAGTTTCAGTCAGGAATGAGTTCAGAGGGTATATGAGGATGCAAATCACTTTTAATTTATTAGCTAGTGGGGACACAGACTTTCATTAAGTAACTTATAAATGAGTGCTTAGAAGATATGTAGACCTCCCAGTGATTTGTAACCATTTTGTCTGCTGTATTGCAGTAGAGTGATACAGTTAGACTGTGGAAAGATTAACAAATTGTAGAATTTTCTTGTTTGTAATTTAGTGCAATGGCTGTATCTTGATAATGAGGAAACAATGGGTAAGAAATATTCAACCTGAGAGTAGGACACTAACAGCAATGGCTCTTCTGGTGTCAGTTGTTAGCGGATGTGTGATGCCTTAGGCCATTTGATGTTGCTGTATAATGTTACATGTAGTAATTTCTGCATGACTATTGAAAGAGAGTGTCAACTAAAAGTACACTCAGATACCTTTGCTGATTGATAAAAGGAAGTTTGTTACAGTTTGCTTCAGTGATAACTTGTGCAGAAATGTTACATAATCTCTTAGATGTGTCAAAGCTCATACCAGTAGATTTTGAGCATTTCTTATCAGTTTGTTCTGAGACAGCCAGTTTCAAATGAAAGAGAAGTCGTTTTGAAGCAGAAAATCTAGTTGCAAAGAAGACAAATGAGTTACGGTGAATATCATGTCATTGGAGTACATGGTAATGTTCACTTATGTCCCTGTGGAGATTGTTTACATACAGTGAGAATAGGAGCGGTTCACACACTAAGCCTTGTGGTACTCCAGAGGTAAACTGAGCAATAGATAAGAAGTACTTTAACACTGAGTAAAAAAAAAATGTTCTCTTAGACAAACAATTCTTTAACCAGTAAGTCAATTCTAGCAAAGTTGCATAGTAAGAATGTTTTTGAAGTAGAAAGTCATGAAGTCAGTTTGTTTTGTAGCAGACTCAGAGTGTTAAGACTGTGAGCTGTAGTCCCTGTGATATTTGCCTAATGTATGACCTTGAGCAAGTCATTTAAACAGGCATTGCTCACAGGTCAGTCCTTAAAAGGGACTGTGCATCTAGTGGGCCGGCCTGGTTAACAAATCGGTATTATTATTGTTAGTATCATCATCATCGTTACTATCTAAAGTCTCAACAGTCCATGTTAAATCTGGAAATATGGCTTCAGTTAAATATCCTAGTTCCATATTTCCACAGATTGTACAAGTTAATGTAAAAAATAGCTGTTAGGATATTGGACTTTGTTACCAGTCGATTTAGAAATCATATTTTTGAATATGAATGCTTGTTTATACATATTTTTTCTTCTACTTTTGTTAGAGGGCAGAGATTTGCTGCTGGTCTATAGTCTGAGGCAGTAGAAGTCTGTGAGGCCCTGATAAGTAGTATGATTAGTGCATGCTTGGAACTTGGTGGTACAATCCCTGTGGTTAGGGAGAAGTTGTAGATGTATGCAGTGGGTTAAGAAAGAAAAAATGTTGAGGCTGAGTTGAGCATTCTGGAAGGTTGATAGTGAGAAAGTAGGTTGTATGAACAGTGCAGTGTTTGCATGTGTTCTTGTAAAGATTTAGGTGACATTTATTTTAAATGAAATGGTGGATAGTTTAGAAATGCATGCAGTGGGCTTGAATGAATTCTATCTTGTTGTATAGGGAAAACAGTGTTGTAGGCATATGTACTATGATACTAAGAAGAATATCCTTCATTAAGCTTGGTGAAAAGCATCAATTATCATCACACAATCGAAACTGAAAGGCAGTGATAAAGCCAAATAAGGACCCAGTATGGATGTTGAGGCAGAAGAGGGGAAAACATTGGCACTGGAGGAGATGAACTACATTCCAAAAGCCTCAGCCATCAATTTTGTGTTTGATATCAGAAGACCACTGACCATCAGAGAACAAGGTCAGTGTGGGACTGGCCCTTTAGAAAGACTGCTACTCTATTTCTGGAAATTTCTAAAAATTACCAAGGAGGGATTCTTAGCCTCTTTGTGACTACATGTTTATTTCTGTTGAGACATTTGTTTTCCTCCATTGAAAACATCCACTATAAAAATGATACATCTTTTCCTTGACAGTTGCCATCTCTGCCCCTCCTGCAGCTTGTGCACTTAATACGTTAATAGCAAATCACTCTTCTGTATTAACTGTGATTTTTTGCTTCTTGTCATATTCATGTGCCCTTCTTTTGTTATGTTATTACTTCAGAGAACTTATTATCTCAATTAGGAATACAGCATATTTGTCTCCATCCATCTGAGAGCAATGCCTCTCTTAGCCATATCCTTTTTCTTGGTGCTTTTGCTTTTTAATACTTTTAAAACATTTATCTGCATTAATGTAGTTCTATTTTTTGTGAACCATAGATTTCTAAAGACTCACTTCTTTTGTTCCAAAGCTCACTTACCGCTTTCTTTTCTGCTTGATATATTTTCACATTACACTCAGGAAAATGGACTTATCAACTTTTTATTAGCTATTATCGGACTGGTAAAGAACTGGATGAACTATAAAGAGTCAGACAGAGATAAGACAAAGTTGTTCCATTCCCATCAGAAAAGGCAGTCATGTATAAATCATCTATGGATTCAATATCTATCTGCAGAGCTAAGAACTGTAGCAGCGGCACAGATGAGAATGTCCTCATGTCTCAGAGGCATTGCTAAAATGCTTCCCTTGTTAGCATTGTTGCATATGACAGATAAATGAGAGTACAGCAGGCATGAACTAATGAATTTGCCTCAGTGCATTGTTGCACATTTTTCAGTATTCAATAACAAGAAGATAATATAATCCTGAACACTGCACTTCAGCTAAATTGTCAGTAGCTAAGCCTTATCTGCTTGTAAGGAGAGCATCATCCACAGTTTTCTTATACTCACATCACCAAGGTATTAAAAGTGTTTTCAGTTATAAAACACCATAGTTGTTCAAGGGCATGGATGACTTGTATTGCTCTAGTCTTTCCTGAATGTGGCAATAATGTGTTCTAAACTTCAAACTGATGACTAGCTGCACATTGCTGTTTGATCCTCCTACTCAACATAACTTTTGGCATGCTGGTGTTGTAACTGGACATGTATATACTCCTGCAGGATATCGTTCCATATTATCTGCTGCCACTCTTTGTTTTGTACTCCATCCAAGCTCTGAGGCCGCAAGCTGAGTTATCCCAGCTATGCTCTTGTAACTGGTAAGCATCTCTAATGTTGCAAATATTAAAACAATCCCTTTTTTCATAGTGCATTAAGACAGTTCAGCTCCTGTAGTTGGGTTTGGTAGAGTAGACAGCTCTGCTTAAAAAGCACTATATTTTTATTTATTTTAACCTTTTTATGTGGGGTTCTGTTTTATCCTGTTACTTTGTATATTTACACCTTTATGAAACATTGCTGATTGCATAGTTTCACACATAAAATAATCACTGATTTAATTACCTTGTATAAATGATTCTTTTCTGCATCTATGTTCAGGCATTTGATTTTGTCCCCTAATTTCTTTGAAAAGAACAAACAGATAAATCCAGCTTTTAAATATTGACTAATAAAATGATAGCTTTTGTTTAATACCTGTTCCATTACAAGTTTGTATGCAAGTTTCAAGATGTGATATTAGGGTCAAAAATGACTTAATGCAAAAATAAATAAATATCTTCATGCAGCACAGTTCAGCAGAGTAGAATTATTTTACTGTAAAGAACACATGCATGTGACAGACTAGTCAGTCAAGTTCTTGTCTCCTCATACAAGGCAATTGCAATCATTTTTATACTGTAAAAGCTTCTGAGCAAACATTTTGTTATCTATCAGACTGTAACTACTGTTCTTGTCTCCTCATACAAGGCAACTGTAATCATTTTTATACTGTAAAAGCTTCTGAGCAAATATTTTATCTGATCAAACTGTAACTACTGACCAATTAAAAGTAACCCCCTCTTATTGTTTTGCTTACTAAAACCCTGCAGACTGTTTATCCATCCCATTCATTATTAAGCACAAGTTCTGATCTTCCACATTGGAACTATTCATGTTGGCACTGTCCACGTTGGCACTAGGAAGCAAAAAGATGTCAGCACAGACCTAAGCTGTCAGGATCCATTTTGAAACAATATGGATTCCATATCTAAGAACAAAATATTGTATAAACACTTAACATTTTCCTTTCTTGGACTTCTTAGTGGTTAATGCACAATCAATAGTACAGTCTTTTAAATGAAATATATAAAATGCAGTAGTTAGCTTTTCTGATTTTGATAGTAAATATAATATTGGAATCTGAAACAAAACTAGTAATTTTACATTCATCCCTATTCATATGCTATAATTCTTGTCCTATTACCACTAAACATAGTGGTTCTGCAGTAAGAGCTTTTTGACAGAGATCCATGGTCCGGGGTTCAGTACTAACCACTGATCACTGTCTATGTGGTGTTTTGCATGTTATCCCTTTATTGTCATAAGTTTCCTCCAAGTACCTTGGTTTCTTTCAACTTCACAAAAAAATAGCTGCTTTTGGTTTTACTGATTTCAGTAACTTGTTCATGTATAAGCCCTGAGCAATCAATAACAGTCAAGAAAAAATGCTTGTCAGTATGTTTTAACTTTCAGCATCAACACTTTCATAATTCTGGAGTTCCCACCATTTGACATACAAAATAGTCAAATAAAAACTTACATATTTTTATTATACTTCTGTACTGGACCTGAAAGTTAAGCCAAATCTAATAAAATACTAAGCTGAATTAACATCCTTTTCAAACTGGATAAATACACATGCTATATAATTTGTTTAATTTATGTATTTATGTATTTATTATTTGTTAACCTGATAGGTCGGCTGGTCAGTTGACAGTTTTCAGAGACAAATGTATAATACTGAGCAATTATATTGAACAGAAAAATTATACAATTGCACGACATTAAAAAGTTTTTCAACAGAGCATTAAACAAAAGAAAACTGCAAAATTAGAAGATAATGAAAATTGTATATAGTATCCAGATGTTGATAAAACTGTATTATTGTCAATGCTTAGTAGATGAGTAGGTTAACCATTGTCCCTAAAGCACTTACACAAGGTTTCATTGCTACAATGTTTTTTTTTGTTTTTTTTTAGTGATTCTTTCTTGCAATCTAGATATAGTTCTAAGTTCTTTAAGTAAATGACTCCTGGTGGCTGGGCTTAGTCATGAGAAAGCATTTCCCTTGGGTTTAGTTTTGAAGGGGGGTACTGGTAGATGTCATACCATTATCTTGGCTATTTCTTAGAGAGTAGGTTAGTTCCTTGAAACACAGTTGGGATTTTAAAAGTGGGCAGTAGCCTAGTTTTAAAACTTTGAATAGTAAGAGGCTGAACAGAAATGAAGCCCTATCAATAAATGGTAGCCTATGGAGTTCCTTAATGAGTTTGCAGTGGTGTGTGCTTGACTGTTAATACTGCAAGTCTGAAAATTTTATTTTTTTATTTATTTGTTTATTGTTTTTTATTAAGAGGAAATTCAGACAAGGTACCTATTTTCAATGGAAGCCAGAGGAGAAAAGCTCCAGGTTACATCACAAAAGCATTCTACAGGCATTATACGTTATAATATTATTGCAAAATATATTTTTACATTACAAACTCACATAGCTAGATTACATTAAACATAATATAGTGATAAAAAAATTTGTTTACAAATACTACAGAGCAGCAAAAACATTTTCTATATGAATAGTGAGTCTGAAATAAAAGAGATGGATAGCAGATGCTAAGAGCAATGTCTGTCTATCCAAACAAAAACTTTGGATGTGCAGTAGAGTAAGTATAGCTATCAGAAATGCAACAAACTTCAGAGGTATTATTAGACAGACACTGGAAAGATCAGAAAACACATAAAGGAGTTCAGCTTTGAGAAGAGTTATTTTATATGACAAAATAGTCATTATAAGAAAGACAGAGTAAAGCCAGACAGGACAAGAAGTAAGTGATTTAGGGAAAGGAGAATTTTATGGTAGGAAGGGGGCCAGCCTGGGTGGTAGCAAGAGCAGAGCCAGGAGCTAAAGATGAAGCATTTTCAAGTATGTTTAAAATCATGAAAGTCACAGTTGTTCTGATGGCTAAAGGTAGTGAGTTCCAAGTTTTGGCTATTGGTCAGGAGGAGAGGGGTTGCCCTGCACTTTTATTAGGTTTATGAATAGAGGGGAGTTGTCTGTCTTCCGGAGCAGGGAATCAGTTTGGATGGTAGCGATGGGGAAGGGATTTCACAGCAGGATAGGATGATGGCTTATGTAAATTGTCTGTATTGTAAGTAGTTATATATTGGTTTGGTGATTAGGAAGTTCAAGCCACTTTAGAGTTTTAAGTGGTAAGCAGTAATGTGTGAAGTGGGCAGCACTTGTTGCAAATTTTGCAGTTTTATTATAGCATATTTCAATTTTTGTCTTTAATGAAGTTACTAAGTTGGTGAGAATTGAATCACCATAAAGCAGAAGAGGTAGGGGCAGAGTGCCAGCAAGGGAAGCTCTAGTAGATGTGTTTAGGAAGTGTTTTTGAGTATAAAGCATTCCTAGTTTTTGGTGTGTTTTTTGCTAGTATTGTAAATATGAAGATCAAATTTGAGTTTGTCATCAGTTATCAGACCTAGCAATTTTTTACAGGAGACGAGTTCAATTTCTGTAATATTAAGAGAAAAGATTTTAAACTGGGCATTATTCTGACTGTGCATTTTTGGGGTGAATAGGATTAGTTTATTATGGCTTAATAGAAAGTTGGCAATGGTGAGCTAAGTCTCAATGGAGGAGACTGCTTCTTGTATTATTTGTTGGAGATGCATCAGGTTACTAGATGTCCATATAACCAAAGAGTCATCAGTGTATTGGATTAGTGAGGCATGACAACAGGTATTGTGCAAGCTATTGATGAAAATATTAAAAAAGAAGGGGCCGAGAATGGAATCTTGGGGATGCCTGAAAGATTAGGTAGATATGGAGACAGACAGCCTTATCATTTTATACATTTTTGTCTATTAGAGGTGCAGTTATTGAATCATCTGATGGTTCAAGGGAGGATAGTTATAGTAGGAGTTTAGAGTGAGAGACTGTATCAAAGGGTTTAGAGAGGTCAAGGAATAAAGAAGAGACAAGACTGCTTGAGTCTCTTGCTTTGTTTACAGTGTCTATGAAGGACAGAAGTGCTGAGATTGTGATGTATGCAGGTTAAAAGTCATGCTGAGTAGAAGTAAGAAGCTGGTTTTGAAGGAGATAGTGGCTATTTCCAATAAAGCAGGGTCATAGCTTGCCTTATATGCAGGGCAGAGATCACCTCTGAGTAGTCTGTATAAAACAGAATAAAGTGACAGTCATTTCAGATGATCCACATAGGACAGATGCTGAAGACCTTGAATTTTCCTTGTGAGGAACCTTTGTGGTTTCTCCAGTTGCTGCAGATGCCTGGAGAGGTACATACCAAAAGGGGTACTGTACTCAGTTATTGGCCTGATGAGGGAAGAGTACAGGGAGGTTATAACTTCTTTTTTATGAAGGCAATGCCCATGCTTATGAGATGAGCAATACAGAATGCCCATCTTACCACTGTGGAGACATGGTGATCAAGGTAAAATTCCTGTCAACCTGTGTGGCCAGGTCTCCCACCACTGAGTGTGTACTTAGGGTGTTGCTATTGATGTGGTAGTTTGCAGGAACATCGTTCTTACTGAAAGAGATGATAAGACATTTTTTTGCATTGAGTTTAAGGCCATGACTTTGACACCAATCATTTGTTTGTGTAAAACCCTCTTGTAGGATATTGACATAATTTGGAGATTCTGTGACTGCTCCCAGTTTGCAGTCATCAGAAACTTTGTCAGCCACAGAGCTTTAGTTTTTACTTGTACTTCAGAGAAAGAGATTCCAAAAAGTAGAGGTCCCAAGACATTTCCCTGTGGAACACCACTGGTTACAGGTCTGCTCTTGGAGGTGGATTTCCCTATTTTGACTATATGTGTTCTATCAGTGAGCCAGTTAGTGACCAATCTAACGATATAAGGGTTGATACCTAGCTGGGTGAGTTTGTCAATGATGCCTGAGTGGGGGATAGTGTCAAACGTCTTGGCAAAGTCTAGGTAGGCTGTATGCACAGACTTCCCCTCGTCCAAGGCCTTGGTGACTATCTTATAGAAGTCCACCAGGTTTAACAGGCACAATCTCCCTTTGACAAATCCAAATTGAGTAGAGTCAAGTGTTTGGAGACTAACTATATCTTTGTTGATAAGGTCCATGATGATTCACTCCATGGCTTTGCAGATAAGGCTAGTCAGGCTAGTAGGTCTATAGTTCCCGGGGTCAGTGGAAGCAAAACCTTTGTGCAAGTAAATAACAGTGGCCATTTTCCATTCAGCAGGGATGAAGCCAGTGCTTAGACTATGACTGAAAAGAGTACCCAGTGGTGTTACTAATTCTTGTTGGAGCCCATGTAGGACACTGCCTGGGATGTTATCAGGTCCCACAGATGCTATGTTTTTGGACTTAGAGAGGGCATTTATGACCTGCTCTTTAGAGATACAAGGTAGGAATATCATGGGGTACATGTGGCAGGGACAGGAAAGTAAAGTTTTCACAGAACCTGTTGGCCAACAGGTTGACTATGTCCACAAGCTCAGTATATTTGGTATCATTAACTACCAGTTCAGCACAAATCTGGGCCTTTCCTTTTAGGTTACTGATGTAACTAAAGAATGCCTTATGGTTGCCCTTAGTTGAGGAAGATAATTTGGATTTTCAGTTTGCTTTGGAGGACTTCACAAGAAGTCTTATTTGCTTGTTTAAGATAAGGATGGAATTTTTCCCACTTAGGGCTTCCTCCCCCTCTTACTCTAAGACAGCAATTTCTTCCTCTTGTTGTAAAACCTGTTGATGGCAGTTGTCCACCAGGCAGGTTTGCTCTTCATTGAGGAACTTGTTCTGGTCCAATCAGATATGGCCATGACAATGCAGTTGTACAGGTGTTTGCATAAAGCATTGGTGTAAAATTGTGCATAGTTGCCAATTCCATCTGAGGAGGGGGTGCACTGAATCTTTTATACCATCCTGTAAGAGACTATAATCTGCTTTGCTGAAGCTTTTTTAGTTTAATTGCAGCTGGGATGGGTCAGGTGCAATAGTTACTTCAAATGAGACTGATTTGTGGTCATATCTCACCAGGGAAGACCTCACAGTGGTGATGCTACAGTGATCCCCCATATTGGTAAGCACCAGATCCAGGATGTCAGCACCCCTTGTGGGGGTGTCAACCAGCTGGTCCAGGGCACTGGAGTTAAGGAAGTCAAGGAACTTTTGGCAAGTGAGTTTGAGCACGAGTAATTTACCCAGTCAATGAATGGGTAATTAAAATCACCCAAAACCATGGTGTTTGCTGTATCTTGATAGACTCAGGTAGATCCAAATAGGCAGAGTGGGTGTCCTGAGTCAGGGAGGGGGTCCTGTAGCTGGCAATGAGTTGAATAGGTATCCTACCAATAGTTAATTGCATACTGTTTAAAGAATCTGGAGGTGAATTTATCTATAATGAATATTGATACACCGCCTCCTTTAGTTTTCACACCTTCAGTTTGTGGTCTAAACATGTGGAAGGAGGTGTAAACTGGTATGGCTGGGGTGCTGTCTACAGCCTTGAACCAGGTCTCTGTGGCTGCACAATGTCTGTGTCTTCCAAGCTGAGGACTGCTTCCAGTGAGTGCAGTTTCATGTTAAGACTCCTAGCATTTAGCAGTATAATCTTGGAGTTGTTTTTAGATGGAGTTTTTACATCGGGAATTTTGTCCTTGAGATACTGCCTAAAAAGGCACTATGGGCGTGGCAAGAGCCGTAGCCAGTAGCCAAAATCCCAGGGGTCACAGATGAAGACCATCCCTGGCAAAGCAATGGGGTCTGTTGATCACGTCATCCCATGCTGACAGATACTGGATCCCCTTAGAATAACACCAGAAACTAAGCCAATTATTGAAGTCAATCATTTTCTGTTTGTAATGAGGCATCATCCAAGGTGAAGGTAAAATGCTGCTTAAGGCTAGGGACATACTTGCCTGAGACACATAATCTGAGAGCTCAGTCATGTCTCTCTCTTCATACAGTCCAGAAAGGTATGTCTCAAGTTATTAACAAAGTCCCTTGATATCAATGTTTATGTCACAGGAATATATACTAAAAAGGAGGGAACCCAGGACAGAGCCTTGTGGGACACCACTAGTGACATTTTTCTGTCTAGAGCAAATACTTCCAACCTTAACAATATGGGTCCTGCCTGACAGTGAATTACCAATCCAATGAAATTTGTATGGATTAATGTTGAGTTGGGAGAGTCTGTCAATAGTCCCAGCATAGGGCATAGTGTCAAAGGCCTCGACATGGTTCACATATGCAATGTGGACTGTATGCCCATTATCCATGGCTACACTAATTGTTTCAAAGAACTCAACCAGGCTGAGCAAGCATGATTTGCCTTTGATAAAACTAAAATGAGTGTATCCAGGGATATAAGGCCACTGCTTATTTGTCTGGCTATAACACATTACAAAGCCTTGCAAATATGTTTAGGGAAATTTATCTGAACTTGTGCCCGTAAGTCTGTGTATGATTTGTTGGCTTCTAGGAGCAATATACCTTCTGCATATAATGTGAGATCAAGTGCTGGTATGTTTTCAGTTATATCATTGATGAATACAGAAAAAAGAAGAGGTCTTAAAATGAGATTTGGGGTACCTTCATATTGAGGGCACCATTTTCACAGTATTGATTGTCTGCATATGACTGAAGGGATCTTTCTGTAAGGTAATTTTTAAGCCATGCGACAGTGTCATCTCCAAAGTTATGTCTTTTGAGTGCTTGTAATAAAATTTTATAGCTGATAGTCTCAAAATTATGAGTCATGTCAACAAAAACTCCTGCTGTAATCACTGCATCGTTCATGTTACAACAAATACTAGTGGCAGCAGAAAGTAGGGCAGTTGTGGTGCTAAAGGCATTGAAAAATCCATACTGTCAATCTGAAAACAGGCCTTAACTATTATTGTGTTTAAGTAATTAATTATACAGTAGTTTTTTTAAAGATTTTAATACTGGGACAAAGGTTGGAAATGGGTTGGTCATCTTTGAAGTCTTTGGATGAGGGAACCTTAGCAAGGGGTAAGATAATGAAATGTTTAAAAGATGTGGGTACAATACCTTTGGTGACTGACAGGTTAAAGATGCAGGTGAGACATTTGGAAATGAAGTTTTCTGCTTTCCTGAGGAAGGTGGGTGCAAAGTACTGAATCTAGTTGAAGAGGAGTTAACTTCTGCAACAATTTTTTTGGTTTTGTTAGTGAAGATTTCAGAGAAGTAGAATGTGGTAGCTAACTCAGCTAATGGGAAAAATGAATGGCTGAGTCATTATTCATTGGTGCTGAAGCTGGGATAAGGGAGCTGAATGACCTGTTGTAGCCCAAATTGATGATTTTAGAAAATATCTGCATCCTTCACTAAAGTTTATGATCTTGTTGTTAAAGGAATTTGAAGTAGGGGAGGAATCTGTCATGCGCTCTTTAAGATATTTTCTTTCTTTCCAGAAGATCTTGGGTTTACTGGTGGAGGTTACCTGTTTCAGACATATATAGTGTGCTTTAGCAGGGGTTGCAGCTATTCTGGTTGTTCATAGGTACATATGAGATTACTAGGCTAACAGCCCTATAGCCCTTACAAGCCTTCTATATTTATCCCAAGTTGCCCCATTTGTCAGTGGTTAGGTGAATAAAATTCACAGAGGTAAGGGTCTATGGTAGTTAATACTGACTTCTTCTGTCCAGGAGGGACATGGGCACCACCCCAGGAGTAAATCTGCAGTCGCTCATCTATTGATCTCTGTTGCATTTGAAGAGGGTTAGGGAGAGGCTCTGTTTCACGTGAATTGGAAGCTTGTTACACCGAAGTGGCAGTCTCTGGGAGATGTATCTATCTCTCCAGCATGACCTGTTCATCTCAATGGCTAGGTTAAGATACCTGCAGCTAGTGACCCTCCTGCAGTTTGATTTACAAATGCTTAACATTTCCATCAGAGCCAAGACTGCCCTGTAAGCCAGACACATGTCACCCCTTAGCAACCTACTGGAGACAGAATACAGTGACAGGGCTTTCAGTCTTTCCAAATAAGACTTGTTTTGTGTACCCTGTAATTTCTTGGTGAGAAACTTCTGTGATCTCTCCATTTGGTGAGGTACTTGCAAAAGTAGCACTGTACTCAATTATTGGACTGAAGAGGGTCAAGAATAATGGAAATATAACATCCTTAGATCTAAATCTAGATGTATAGCTTTTACTTACAAGATGTGCCACATTGCAGGATTTCCTTACTACTGTGAATACTTGGTATTCACAGTTCAGATTGCTATCAACCTGAGTACCCAGATCATGTACATTGGGGGGTGCCATCTATAATGTAACTAGCAGGGATGTGAGCTTTCCCAAAGGGAATAATAATGCATTTTGTTGCAATTAGCTTTAATCCGTGGCTTTGGCACCAATCATTTGTCTGCGGTCACCCTGTCTGCAGTATATTAACATCGCTGGGGACTCAGTGATTGTTCCCAATTTGCAATCATCAGTAAACTTGGTCAGCCACAGGCTGTCCATGTTTGCTGGACTTCTGAGAAATAAATTCCAAACAGTAAGGATCCAGCACAGAACCATGTGGTATGCCACTGGTGAGTGATCTTCTGCTAGAGGTGAAGTCACCTACTTTAACAGTGTGCATCCTGTTGATGAACCAGTTGGCTACCCATCTGGTAATGTATAGGTTAATTCAAAAATGGGGGAGTTTCTATATAATACATGAGTTGGGGAGTCTGACAAATGCCTTGGCTAGGTGAAGATAGGTGATATGCACTTGTTGACTTACTTGAAGAAATCAGCTATGTTTAACAGGCATGATCTGCCTTTAACAAATCCAAACTGGGTTGGGTCCAGAGTTTGGAAACTACCTATGCCATTGTTAATAAGGTCCATCATGATTCTTTCCATGGCTTGCAGATGAGGCTGGTGAAGCTTATGGGTCTATAATTCCCAGGGTCAGTTGATGATCCCCTTTGTGCAGAGAGATTACTATTGCTGTTGACCATTCCTCCAGAACATAGCCTGTATGTAGGCTGTGGTTAAACAGGGATCCAAGTGGATCTGCTAGGTCATGTTTTAAATTGTTAAAAGGACTACATGGGATGTTGTGTGGTCCCATTAATGTCATGTTTTTGGCCTTGGAGAGCAACAAGGTGATCTGCTCTCTTACTAATGATGAGGTTTGTTTGGTGTAGTTGGTTGTCAGACGGATTTTTGTTTTCAGGATTTTCAGGTATTGTTTCTTTCCTTCATTTTTGTTATAAAGTTAGAATTTAGCTGGGTTTTCTCTAAGCATTCACTGGGTAGATGGGAAAAGATAATTTTGAATATATAAAAGAGTACAGGTGAACACAGCGAAGGCTATTGTAGGGTCAGATATATTGTATAGTGGAGTTCAGTCTATACATACAAATTTAGCTGGAAGAACCTGATGATTACGCTCATGGACTTTCTTGCCAACCACAATCTGATGTGAGAGTTTTTGAGTTTTGAAAGATGGCGTGGAAAATAACAGGATGGTGATGAATAAAAATGATTGATAGACCATGTCTGATTACTATCCCTTGCACATCTGATATTATAACACTAAGACTTGAGAAACACTGGCATTAAGTCTCTGAGGCCAAAGTTTCATTGGTTCCCTACAGCTAATCATTAGTGAAGCAAGTTGTCATTTTAGAAGTGGAGAGCAGAGCCCTGCCAATTCATGATTTGTATATGTAATTCGTATACCTACAACTGATATGACTAAGTCTAAAATCGCTGCATGTGGGGGAACAGATCCCATTTGTATGATTCAAGAAGTAGTGTGGTAAACTTCACAATATGCCACCATGTTGTAACTTATCACAGTCCCACATAACAATTTAATATCATGCCATACAGCACGTCCGTGAAAGGAGAATTATAATTTTTCACCCCTAAGCAAAAAAAAAAATAATTGGTTGAGAAGACTTTTTATATAAATACCATTCATGCAGCAAGCTGGAATGAATATCACCTTCAATAACATGCACAATTGCTAAATTTACTATGTAGATACAAGCCCTTTCTAATAAATAATAGTAAAAAAAATAATGCGCTGTCAGTACAATTTAATTCAGCATCGATCATTTTATAATTCTTAGAATTCCCATACCAGATTGTGTCATATATAAGACCTACTATAAACAACAGTTAATAATTCTGACATTGACAGAAAGTGAATTATGTAAAAACTGAACTGTTTTTGTTTTAGTCACAGTCATTAGAAGCACAAAATGCCAAAAGGGTAGACAGAAGCTCACAACTATGCCTTAACAAACAGAAGTGATGTACTGAAAACAAAGAAAAATAACAATAATGAGATTTCTAGTAACATTTTTCTCTTACTTTCCTCTTTATTTATAGGATTTGTCACTTCATATCTGCATTTCACAGACATCTTATTATACTAGTCTGGCTTAGATACTCTGATCACTGGAAATGCAGAAGATTGCCAGTGGTATAATCTAGTAATTCTTGTAATAACCAATGTTTCACCAACATTTTTCAGTAGTGAACTATAGTGTATTTGCTTAGTGATAGTGAGAAACTAGTTTAAAGAGGCATGGTCCTTAAGAGCCCTGGTACCTTGGCCAATGTTTAATCATATTGTAGAGTTCTGTCCCAGGACACACTGTATCACCTAGGTCTCGGTGACCTTTGACCACATAGTCAGGATGCAGATAGCCTCTGATAGTGGCATGCCTGATCAGGCTTGTGGCAGCATTTTGTGCAGCAGAATTTGGAGTCCTGTCTGAAACAAACAAAAACAAAACAGCAACACAATAAATTCAGTTTTTATTTAATTGCACATTATTTAACTAAACAAAACATAGGACAAGTAAAAATATAAATCCCTTCCAATAACATAATTACATTCCATGTTGAGTCTGAAAGAGTGATACAACATTGAAACCTGTGGGGATGCTAGCTTTGTTTTGAAACCATGTTTCAGTAATTAAACAGACATCTCGATTTTCAAGAGTTTGGAACACCTGTAAACAAATGTGCAATTTCTTTAGGCTTCTAGTATTGAGCAGTGCTACCTTATATAGGTTTGACTTTCACTGGCTATATAGGTAACTTTAGGAGACTGACCATACCTGAAAAGCCTCTATGGAGGAGGAAAAGGTCCTTAACCTGTGAAATATACAGCAAGACAGGCGCTGGCCTTTAAAGGGGAATAAAACTGCTCAAAGATACTTGGGGGGACCCCACACTTCATGAGGTAAGTAACTCACATGTACAAGATTTATTGCAGAGCTGATATTCCCTTTGAGCAATTGTTGTTATTCTCAGTTTTAATTGATTTACCCTTCCCCTGTGGCCAAAGTTCTAGCCAAAAAAGAACCAACTGAATTATTTCACTTAACTAGTTATATAAAAGTAATACAATTATGAGTACCTCACAAAAGTAACTTTTCAGAAAAAAGGTAGTATATCTTTAGTATTTTATGATTTTATTTTGTTATTTGTTATTTGTTTCACACCCAGAGGTGATGTAAGGGAGCTAATTCTCTTTATATTATGGATTGTTTATCTTACGAGAAGCTAATAATTGTAAAATAAATTCATAGTGTAAAAGCAAATAGAGAACGTATTGTTATACACATTCATTCAAAAAGAATTGTGCACCTGTTGCAGAGGCATCTTGTATTTAGTACTGAGTCACAGCACTGATGCCCTTCGCAACTACATTGGTTTACTGACATGCTTAGTAAATTTGCTAGGAAAATATCATATACAATAAATTCTGATATTGTGCGAATGATACTGCTCTCATAAGCAGAACTGAACAGTAAATGAAGTAAATGGAAATGTTAGGTGTCACTGAAAAGCAATTACAGTCAACAGCAGAAGTAACTGCTATAGTTAACATTGTAAAGTAAGATACACCCCCAGATTCATGAAGCTCGGCGCAAGGCCAGTGTAAGGCTTGCTCCGGCCGTGTGGCGTATATATGGAGTAGTAGCGCCATATGCATATTAATGAAGGCGTGCAGCCGCCACAGCCATGTGCATAGGAAACGTGCGCAAGTGCATGGGGCTTAACGAAGTTGCGGAGGGAGGCGTGTCAATGTCGGCTGTCGATGAGCAACCTAAACTGCTGAATATTATAGTCCGCCTGCAGTAATAATCGCACCTATCAGTGTCTGTGGAGACTGAAACGTATACAAAGCATGCAAGATAGTCCCTGTGAACAGAAAATGAAGAAGCAAACACAAATGCACGATAGGGAATAACAGGTCCTGACCCTTGAACAAATGACAGAAAAACCGTGTGCCCATAGTCCAACGTAGTGTTGATAGCTATACCATGTGGAAGTGAAACATATCATATGCTAGGGCGCCGCCAGGAGGTACGTCCAGCCCAATTGAGAGGGTCACCAGCTGACCCATAATGTGAGGGAGGGTGCATAGCTGTGCAGATGTGTCCATAACAAAATACACGAGGAGAAATGTAGATATATGTAGTGACTGTATGTCCGAATCATATCCCACAAGGGATGTAATAGTCACATACAAAAGGTATGTCTGTATCCCACATAACAAATGTGATAGGGAATAGAATACACATGTAAACGAATCAGGAGCATAGAAACAGCTACAACAATAAGGACACATGTAGGCCGAAAGGAACAGTATGACCCATACCATCAACTAAGAATACCACCTGTCCCACTTTGCGAGCGACAGTACCGCTGCAGCCAGATGTGTCCTGACACAAGCTTGTAAACATGGCAAATGTGCAGAGATTATAGGACATAATTATCCCTCAGATGTCATGTAATAGTGGCATTAAACAGTTGTTCTCCACACGTATATTACATAAATGTCATAAGAAAAAGAATAAGCCACTGAAATGCTACAAGACTAAAGCTTAGATATAGGCAAGAGTTGTAAGTTCTATCTGCCGAACTGACCATGGGTATGTGTCGGCGTGTAAAATGTGTTGTGTCCACCGCAAATGTTACATTGTGGCCAATTGAAAAGGTGGAAACAGTACCGTAGACTGTGGGGAGGCATTGTCCACAACAGTCAGATATGTGGAAGGAATAGCATGGACATAGGAAAAGGTGCCATCTCCCCAATGAGTACAACAGGTCTGCAAAACCCGGGAGTCATCGGTAGAAGCCAAACTAGTATGTGACACAGCCGAATGGGTAGTACCCAGGTATACCAACTAAGTAATGAAAGTGAAGTATGGGCGTGTACCTATGTGTGTGAGGTATAGCATGTGGGAAGCAAACATGGCAGGGTAGTCCACACAACCATAAAGGTACCCGACACCTGTAGGGCAGTCAATGTGCTACTCTGGCCGTGTCATGGCCCAACAACAAAAGTAGTGAGCTATCGGATGTGAGTAATTTGCATGTGAGGGGTGGATGGGTAATGGTAAAACCCACAAAGGCGATACTGTGTCATATGCAGAAAAGGTGAACCAGAGGTATAGGAGGGGGCAGCAGGTGAAGTTGACATAAACACAAACACATGGAGAAACAGCTGCAAGACAAGCAGACAGGCCATAGTGTAGAACACAATCCCACAAACATATGTATCATGTAAATGTGCGATCAAAATGTATAGATATGTCACCGTCACATACCCACAGGTTGGTCCTGATGGAACTGGCCATAACAAATGCAACACACCTGGCTGCATAATGGGCTACCCAGCATACCCTCCACATCATACAACCCACCCCCATAACAGAACGTCCACCAAATCCACCCGTATGTGGCCCACTGGTTCGTTGCAGCCACAGCTACACATACCGACCCCTATGCATATGTAGTAGGTATTGTCACCCTAGGCAGTGTCAGGATAGCAAACCATGTATTCCCTGCATGTTAAACCCCCTACACATTTTCATAAAGCCAAAATACATTTCGATATTGTTTCTGTGTGGAATGGTCCAATTTCTGGAATATCCCTTACGGGATAAGTAACCTGTGTAAATAGTAGAATGGGTATGATGACAAGATGTCCAATCCTGTACATATCTGGACACAAGTCAGAACATGAAGTAGAGGTCCAAGACACTGTCCAGACCTGAGTGGTCATGCATAACCTAGTACCTAGGATAAAACACCTTCCCGTGACACACGTGTCCTCACACAAATATGCGGGAGAATATATTGCACACTCGCATAGTGGCAAATGGCAGAAGGGTGAGGAAGACACCTGACATTAACAGGATAACCCTGATGAAGTGTGAGGGATACCTAGTGTGTGCCGGCATGACCGACCATACCTGACAACCTGTGTGAGCTAGATATCTGGACAGAGCCGTGAATACAAGTGAGACAAAGGTACAACAGCAGGTACAATATGCAAAGATAGCTGTTAGAAGTTATTCATGTATGTGCAGTCTGAGTACCTGGGAAGTCCACTGGGCGAAGAAGTGCCCAGTAACAGTGGAGGCCTGGGTAGAAAAGCTCCACAAGCAATACAAGGAAATAAAGGCTACATAATGTTAAAGGTAAAATACAAGAGTAAAAGGCATACAGTCAGGAAATACACATGCATAAAATGTGCATAATAAGATCGTGCAAATCCAGAGTTTTGTAGTGGTAATACAGAAATTTACAACAATGACATACTTGGAGTCAAGTGAGTGTCAGCTAAGTCTGGTTAAGCTGGAGGGTAGAGAGGAGCAGGAGTATGGAGAGCTCAGAGGAGTGAGATCCCTAGAATGTATAACAGGTGCAAGCAGGACTATATCCATGTGGATGGATAAACATAGATATATCATAGAATGACAATTTGCACAATGGCATTAATGTCCAGAGTATGAAGTCTGAAACTCAACTGTCTGCCAGCATGTCCCGACATATGTCCCTAATGTCGAGCTACTGCTGTGCCAGAACACAATAGCGTATTACAGAGGTTCGTACCATATCACTCAACTGTCCAGATATTCGCAGAATGACCAGAGTGTTGGCTCATATTGTTGTGTGCCTCCGACAATCTGCATCTGTCAAGTAAATAGGTGTGGATTGACATCACGAAATAATGAGGATTAAGTAGAACACTCCACATCCCACAGAAGAGTCATGATAATGCAAAACCTAGTATTCTATCAACGTTATAAGTTTGTAAGGAAACTAGTTAAAATGCGTCCCTCTTACTCTCCCCATTATGTAGGGTTTGCGCAGATTTGTTGCTCAAAGAGGTTGAGAGGTATGGTCCATACATATGTACAGTAACAACCCATGACATTTGTGTAATGTACAATTGCATACCTGTAGTCACATCATGTCCAAGAAAATAATCCCCGTATGAATGAATACAGGTAATAGTCAAATGTGAATGGGAACCCCCCCCCCTCACCGTGGAGTATGGACCGTAACAACCCCAACCATAATATGTGCAGCCAACAGAATAAGCTCCTGATAGGTGCCCAAACACATGTGTCTATAAATACAGGTAAAATGTTCATAATAGGGAGAAGCTCCCTGTCCACATGCTTCATCTGACATTTGAACTCGGCCAGGGAAGTTCCGTTCACCAGGCAGACAAGCCTATACCCAGATCACTACACGAACACCCTGGCAATCAGAAATGTGTATGTGATACGACTATATGCCCTGGTGTTCTGCATATCCTCGGAGTGATTAACAATGCAGCTGGGGTCCACAGCAGTAGGCAATAGGGAATGTGTAATATGTAGTACCGCGTTTCTCACAGCAGGGGAATGGATGCCTGTGTTGTAAGTGAAGCGGTGAGGCATATGTTGATGTAGCTAATTACTATGGGTATGCATATCAATGAGGCAGAACAGCAGCAGAATACTGTTTCTGGCATCCATACAACGTGAATGCAGTCCCGGTTGACCTACGACCACTGCAGATATCCCTGTAAAGTGTAATGAATGCGGTCATGCTGTACACACAGTTAAATACGTAAAGGTGAACCATGTGTTTCACACCAGTCCGTAAACCGGACTACAGATATGTAAGTGTTACGGTCAGAAGTATGAAAGGCCGCGCAAGCACACATATCTATTAAACAGATGTAACCCACAACATGTATATGCAAGTGCGCCTGTGCATGTGTGATCCACTCACAGCATAGTAAATGAATGCTGTTTCCCCCACGTTATATATACATGGCTCAAACCTGTTAACCCCGTAAAGTATGAAACCCGATAAAGCCATGCAAACTACTGGTACAAATAGGGACAATCCCCAGATATGTGCCAGAACAAACATAGAAAGTGGATAGAATAACAGGTGTGTCAGTAGCATGGATTCTCTGAAGGGTATGCAGTCGTAACCTGAACTGCTTGCCAGTATTTCCCAACACAAGTCTTTAATGAAATGCCACTAAATTGCCAGATAGACACAAGGCTATGAAAAACACACTGAAGATAAAGAGGCAACCAGCTGTTCATTCTGCGACAATCTGTACAGTGGAAAGGTATGGTATGGATATAGATATATGTGTATACACATAATCCACAGACGTAAACCAAAGCAAATTATGAAATGAGGACTGTACATGTATATATGTATACACAACAAACATATGTCCCGTAGATATGACATATGTACATAAATAGGCCACGGCATAGCTATTATGGGTAGACAAACAGACATGCACGAAAGGTGAATACACCGCTGCTTTCCAAACCATTGGCCAGAAAGTGACAGTCCGGCAAGTTCTACACTTTAAACATGAATATAGGTGTCCATTGCAGGACCCCAAAAATTGATCCATATGTAGTGTCAACCATCATTGACGCAAAAGAAGTGACCTCAGCAAATACGATATAGCTGTACATGCAACAGTAGCAGGTGTAAGGGTAATAACACGTGTCGATAGAATGTATGATGTACGAACTGATATCCGGAGAGTGGGGAGTGCTTATAAGTGTCTCCACACTTTAGTACCACTCACATTAAACATGTGTAATGGGTACTGTGGAGGGGTGTCAGGTATGGGAATCATGGGTATGCAGAAATGGGCCTAGGTGTTGTTTGGCACAGATTTATTAGGTCCGCCCCATGGGAGTGATGTGGGTATAGCACACGCCTATATTCTCAATAATGGGGCAAACCATCCACTGGATATTGCGTAAACCATTGTGGGAATATGCAGGGCCCTATATCAGTGTCATGTAGGCGATTATCATGGATGGACATGCGTACGACCAAGATGGTAACCATACCTGGCAAACTGTCAGAATAAGACAGCTGCACTAAGGCATAGCACATGAAATACAAATAGGGACTATATTAGATATACCCCAGACAAAGTCAGAACGTTGATAGAATACTGGCATAGTCAGGAAAATGAATGTTATGAGTGTTACTAATCATGACATAGAAATGTCAGTCACTATTATCTAACCACACAGTTCGTAATGCCTTGCCAGTAATTTACCAGAAAGGTACATTATTATGACAAATGTAACAAGAGCAAAGGTCAAACGTCAGGGCGTTTACCCATAATGTGTAAAGGTGAGAGGTATGAAGGTAACCTGTCCAAAATACATGTACAGAACTAGTGATACTAGGTGGACAGGTGAGAAGAAAGACGTCAGGACAAATGACAAAATATGTACAAGTCATAAGCATGTACTCCGACAAATGTGAATGACAACGTATGCCCTGTGAAAGTCAATGTGGAAGGTTAATAGACTCAAAAGATATGTGTCCCTCAGGGTGTCATGCAGTGTCACCGTTACAATGTCCAGTCCCCCATACTCATACATGAGCTCTGCCACTGACGGAAAGCGCAAATACCGGCGTACACATAAGGTACATGATAGAATAATAAGTGTGGATAAGCAGCTGTTGGCCTTTGTGAGGAATACAACCCTCTGGGTGGGTGTGTCCTGCAATATAAATGTAATGGCATCTGGCCTGTGATGCTGCCATACAGTGTGTGTATTGGTGTCAGAAAATTGATATCTTGCATCAGACACATACCCCGCAACTGTACAGATTTACGCAGAATGTGCAGAGTTTTGCCTCATATGTTTGGTGTGTTCCTCTTAAAATCAGTACCATTCTGGCAAATTCCTGAGAACTGAAGTCATTAAATAATGACAAACATGTGAGTTTAAGACACCAAATCCATCAGAAAAGTCATACTAATGCAAAACCTATTATTGTGTCAACTATCTACGTTTGTAAGAGCAATATTTAAATTCTGCCCCTATGTGTCCCACTATCAGTTAAGGCTTTGTCCAGATGTTTGCTCTAGGAGGTTGAGTGGTATGATCAGAAACAGATACATGTGTGAGGAAACAGTATTATCGACTGCAAGACAACTCAGAAG
Organism: Protopterus annectens; assembly: GCF_019279795.1. Taxonomy (NCBI): domain Eukaryota; kingdom Metazoa; phylum Chordata; order Ceratodontiformes; family Protopteridae; genus Protopterus; species Protopterus annectens. The sequence continues at coordinate 818,161,875 of NC_056725.1, forward strand.
GTATGAAAAGCGCTGCAGTAGGACGTTCAGTACTGTCCGCAGGTATGTGCTGACATGTCAAATGACACAGCAGTCTACATGAAGTATCTATAGGGCTGTCACCTTTACAAATGATGATAGTGGTTCATGCCCACAGCCATGCACACAGCACAAATAGACATACACACAGCAAAACTAAGCCATGATACATGAAGCCTCCGGCATGTACGAGTAGAGTGAGAGTACAGCAAGGATAGATGTCTGCCAAGCTATACAGCAAATGCCTGTAAGGGCATGTAACACCGCCCATAACATGAACGTTGCACGGAAAATGTTGGGATTTGCAACATACTCCATTGGTATGTGAAAGCTATGCAAATATGTGATACATGAAACAGTCAGCTGTCCATGCAAGAGCAGAGTTATGTGCAGGAATTATATACATATATATATATATATATATATATATATATATATATATATATATATATATATATATATATATATATATATATATAAATATAGATATATATATAGATACAGACATACACACACAGACACACACACACACGTGGCAGGGTTGTGAGTAGAACACGAACGTAACCACTGTACCACACAACAGCATTACGCAGTGACAGAACGTGCAACCGTGATTAGTAGATCACGGCAATCACACAGGCATACGTCTAGCCTGTAGACAGCTGCATCAAAGGCAAAGACGCCGCACAGATGTTATGGTGTGTGAATACTGTAAAAGCAATGTACTGCTGTCATGCAGCTGGAAACACACACACACACTTGGCAGAACTGGGAATCGAACTTACACCTAACTACCCTATCACACTACAGCATGACGCATTTACAGAACACGCTACCGAGATTACTAAACACAGCAGTCCCACAGGCATTCTTCTAGGTGCGTGTCGACATCCGCAAAGGCAAAGACGTCAGCAGGATATATCTGTGGTGTGAAGCATCTAAAAGCATAACCTGAGTCCCCAGGTGGACGGGAGCATGCACACACACACACACACACACACACACACACACACACACACACACACACTTGGCAGAACTGGGAGTTGAACATACACCTAACTACCCTATCACACTACAGCATGACGATTTACAGAACGCTACTGAGATTACTAAACACAGCAGTCCCACAGGCATTCTTCTAGGTGTGTGTTGACATCCGCAAAGGCAAAGACGTCAGCAGGATATATCTGTGGTGTGAAGCATCTAAAAGCATAACCTGAGTCCCCAGGTGGACGGGAGCATGCACACACACACACACACACACACACACACACACACACACACACACACACACACACACACACACACACACACACTTGGCAGAACTGGGAATCGAACTTACACCTAACTACCCTATCACACTACAGCATGACGCATTTACAGAACGCACTACCGAGATTACTAAACACAGCAGTCCCACAGGCATTCTTCTAGGTGCGTGTCAACATCCGCAAAGGCAAAGACGTCAGCAGGATATATCTGTGGTGTGAAGCGTCTAAAAGCATAACCTGAGTCCCCAGGCGGACGGGAGCATGCACACACACACACTTGGCAGGGCTGGGAATCGAACTTACACCTAACTACCCTATCACACTACAGCATGACACATTTACAGAACGCGCTACCGAGATTACTAAACACAGCAGTCCCACAGGCATTCTTCTAGGTGCGTGTCGACATCTGCAAAGGCAAAGACGTCAGCAGGATATATCTGTGGTGTGAAGCATCTAAAAGCATAACCTGAGTCCCCAGGTGGACAGGAGCATGCACACACACACACACACACACACACACACACACACACACACACACACACACACACACACACACACACTTGGCAGGGCTGGGAGTTGAACATACACCTAACTACCCTATCACACTACAGCATGATGCATTTACAGAACGCGCTACCGAGATTACTAAACACAGCAGTCCCACAGGAATTCTTCTAGGCGCATGTCATCATCCGCAAATGCCAGGACGCCGGCAGGGATTGTATAGAGAGTGTACGATCAGACATAGTCCTGTCCCACTGTAGACGTACACAAACTCACGGCAGTGGTGTACTCGGGGTAAGTATACATGTATAGAGCACTACAACAACAATACATACACACAGTATGCACCACAGACAGTACACCCTTCAAGATAGTCACCCAGTGTGTACTCGGTAGGCATCCATCCTGACGTTGAATACGGAAATCAGTTGCCTGGATGACCACCATGGCAATACAGGATGTCAACTGCCATGCCCATGCACAGAGGGACATCACCGACACAAGGTGTCACTGGCCATGGCCGCACACCTGGTAATATATGTCAGTTCGGACTGTACTGTGTGTCGATCTACACAACAGCGTACTGGGCATGCTCACACACTTAGCTGTTGCAAAGGGCCGTCTTGCATGCAGATGGAGTGTAAACACAGAAGGTCTCAGTTTGGACTGTACCATGTGTCCATCTACACAACTGTGTACATGGACTGTACTGTGTGTCCATCTACACAACAGCATACTGGGCATGCTCACACACTTAGCTGTTGCAAAGGGCTGTCATGCATGCAGATGGAGTGTACACACAGAAGGGCACAGTACAGAAGGGCACAGTAAGGTATAACTGTCCTCATGCACAGGGCGGTCACACACATGCAGTGACCTATACACACTCAGCTGCCATCACAGCTGTCACAGGTGCAGGTCACACACGTACACACTGCAGTGTACACTGTAGCTGTCAAGTCATCACCATGTCGTCAGTGCAGCAATACACAGCCTTACAGTACCACAACACCATGTGACACATGACCACTGGGCTGTACAGAGGTGTACACCAGCTGTGCAGAGTACACATGTACCGACAGGGATCCAACAGGTGTTATGCATTGCAACGATGCCAGTATACATGAACAGGTCAGCTCAAGACATACCACGGCCCTTACACAGCTGTGACACATGACTGTTGCTGTACACCAATGAACACATGTCTGGATATGTCATACATGTGATTGTGTGGATGTGTGCATGGACTGCACACACAACACATACATACATAGCATAGCCTTTGATATACCTCATGCATAACAATGGCCTAAGCAATGCTACGCATGCAAATGAAAGGTGGGTCCATGTCTGTTGAATGCTCACACTACAGGGTGTAGCAATGTTGACCAGGACACATACCCTTATACTGGTCGACTGTGACACCCGTGATATCATACCACAGTCCATGTGTTATGTATGTCAACACACATGTCCAACAATAGCAATGCATACAAACATGGCAACAGGAGACACATGTGACATCTGTACTGTGCATGCAGCAACCATGCATGTGCAGTGGCCGATGTCCGTAACATAGTTGCACCTAACTACGACATGCAGTCGCAATGCAGCCCCATCATTGACACCTGTATACGGTGACATACAAACAGCATGTATGGAGGGATGTGTGTACATAAAGTGGTGAACCACCTGTGTAGATGTATGTGTGCAGGGGGTGGCTCACAGTTGTGTCACACACCATCCTATCATGCCATGTGCAAACAGTACACTATGTCACTGTTATGTGACGGTGCTGACATAACGCATACACAGCGGTCAGGTGTTACCAACTATATGTCACATGGCACCTGTAACACCTACAACCTCCCGTGTGCATATAGCAGCACAATTGCCAGACATAGCGTTGGTACACATAATGCAATCAATACCGCTGCATGTCTATCAAACGTGTCATCATATGGCAGGTGTATCATTCCCAGCACTGCCATGTGTGTCCAAATGTATGACCAGAGATGCCACATATCGTGGGGATTATGTCCCAGTTGTTACACATCCCTGTACACCGCTGTAGAGATCTATACATACGTCAGTGTGGAAAGCATGACGTCGGCTGGTGTGGTGCATCAAACACGTCATCTGTCCGTATACACATGTGTGGTCACCACAGTGTGTGTGTGTGTGTGTGTGTATGTATGTATGTCTGGTGCTTGGTGTGAGGGTGTATGCTAATATACAGTGAGAAATGATCACTAACCCCACGTGGTGACTAACCCGTAATGGTGATGCAGTGCACTACCCTGTTGATGCCATAGGTCCCAGCCATACTGGCTACCTGTGCATGTTCCTTCTCTGTGACACATCATGTGGGTGCATAGTACTGTGAGGGTGATGACCACATAGGCAAGGGTCCCCACCTCAACACTATGGGGTGTGCATTATAGTGGTGTACACCCCGTGAATGTGGCCATGTTCCCGTACTGTTACAGGGTCCTACTGCTACACAGTGTGGCCTCCAGCTATTGACACCTCACATCATCATTGGCCAGACCGCTGTGTACAACCCCTGCACCATGTCACCATACCTGTAATGTGTCCTGCTATGTATGTCACGTCTCTGTCCAGTGTAGCCTGTGGCACTGACCACATGCGTCAGGTGCAGTATATGTGCAGACATCTGTGTCATGTTGGTGTTTCCAACAGTCAGGTTGAGGGTACATGTAGCATGCTGATATTGCCAGATGTGCCTGTGAGTAATCCACAGTTACACGTGGGGGACTGCAAACACTGCTACCTGTAGGCACATGCAAGTACACCATAGGAGGGAACCAGGGTATCACAACCAACATGGTGCTACAGATGTAACCAAGACACATACCATGAACACATCACAATGCATGCTGCACCTGAACTACATGGTATGACCGGTGCATGTCGACAGTACACAACCTATGTCACATACACATCTCTCAGTATTCACACACAACCACTGCAACATACACATCCCTCACTATGCATACACAGGTAATATTACATACACCTCTCACTATTCTGTTCACCCTGTGCATCAGAATATTTGAGCATATCCCTGCACCGATGGTGTGGATGACAGGGATGCGGCACAGGCTTCATCATATGCACAGGGTGATATGTTTGCCAGGGGCATAGGCTGCAACAATGGATGACATCATGTGTGTGTGTAAGGGCCGGTGATTTGATTGGACATGTCTGTTCAGAATGCATGTGGATGTTGTGGAGCCCTACAGTTGTGTTTGCTGTGTGCGTGTATGTGTGTACAAAGTTCTGCCATTTGTGAGGCCTATACAGGGTATAATTGACAGCTCCAGATTGTACAGACCAGGTTGTAGAGCTCATTGTGTCCGTCCATGGCCACGTGACCTGTGCCTGCCTGGAGTTGCACGGGCACTACCAGGTGTAGGTACAGAGTGGCTACTGTCCGACGACACATGTCCGCTGTAACTGTGTCCCCGCTGAGAACATCCAGGGCCACATCCATGTGGCCTGCTAAGGCCTGGTGTGGACAGCACAGCACCAGCTGCACTGCTACTGCTACAGGCACTATGGGAGCGGGCATGTGAGGTGGCACTCTCACGTTGACCTACACTATGTGGTGTTGCTGGCCTATGTCCACATGGCCTACGCCTCACTCCTACCAAATGTTCCAGCACAGACAGCTCATGCTCGCGGATTGCCATGCCATGGTCAAGGATTCCGACCATGTCACCCAATCGCCTATCCAGAAAATTGGCAATCTGCTGTTGAACATTTGCCAATGCCTGGATGTTGTCATTTAGGGTACGGATAGCAGCCCTCTGCAGCCTCTGCCCTTATCTGTTCTGCCGTTCAGCACGTGCCTGTGCCCCATTACAGTCTGGAACATGCATCTGGTGATACCAGCTGCTGCACTCTGTCCTGCAGGTGCATGTCTGCCAGAGGTCCTCCTACGAGCAGCACCGGCCACATGCCTGTGTGGCACATCTGCAGTCATTACACTGACACCATGGTGTGTAGACACACCTTCTGTAGCCACCACACATTCCTGTTCCACGCTAACAGATACTGACTGTCCTTCCTCTATGGCCACTGGTGATGCGGTATGTGTTGGCAGCAGAACTGTGAGTGGGGAAGAGGGGGACATAGCTGGGATGGTAACCATTGGCACAGATTCAGCCGCTGACAACCCTGCCTGTACCTCATGCATATGTTCATCACTGCTAGTATCTGTGGGGACACTAACATCAGATGGACCGCAGGAGGGTAACGCACCCACATCATCTGTGAATGCAAAGAAATACTGTAAAGTACAATAGACACAGACACACACACACACACACACACACACAGACACACACACACACACACACACACACACACACACACACACACACACACACACACACACACACACACAGACTCACAGACACAGACACACAGACACACACCCACAAACACACAGACACACACCCACAGACACACACCCACAGACACAGACACACACACACACACACACACACACACACACACACACACACACACACACACACACACACACACACACACACACACACACACACACACACACACACACACACAGACACACACACACAGACACAGACACACACAAACACACCATGCATGTGATTTGACAGATGGCATGCAGCATGCCTGTGATACAGCAGAGGGCATGCAGCTCAGACATTGATAGTGTTAGTAAGCATACCTCCCTGGGGTGCACACTAGAGCAAGCAGGTGTCATATCAGTAGCCATGCAGTTCACACAATCATGGTAGTATGCATGCATCCCCGTGATACACCATGTGGCCCAGAACAGGATAACAGTACACATGGCTGACGTGACCTTGCCATGTAATCTGCTGACATGTGCATTAACATGCATACATGTCTGACACAATGGTGTCCTGACACATGTACAGCATCATAATGGGCTTCACATTGCTGTGTTGTCTGTATGCCCTACAGATAGAATGCATGTTTAGCAAATGTGCATGAGCATGGGAGGGTAGTGTGAACCATCTGCATTGCTATACAGTGTGAAGTACAGACACTGTGCCATTGCATGCCATCATGAGGCACCTATATTGCTGTAGAATGCATAATATGTACACATTGTATAGCCATAACTGCATGCTATGACACAGTCGTGATGTTCAACAGATCATATATGGTAGACTTCAGTGACACCTCCAGTAGCTGTGCACAGGCTTTTAGGATGTCCAGTGTACCACATCAACTGTATAATCGGTCAACTAAGGCTATAATTGGACCATGTGCGGACAATGTGCAACAGGGTGTATACACATCCCATCTACTGTGTGGCTACATGTCTCTGGCCATCCCCCATGGCCATGTGTGCACATGTGTTGGCCAAATGTGTGTGATGGCCATCTATCTCACATGTCTGTGTTGTCCCATATGACATACACCCATAGATGTCAGATATGTCACAATCCACAGGGCTATGCAGACAACGGGTTGTATGTTTGGTATGTGGGGTATAGGTCATGTGATAGTGTGACAATATTGCAGACAGAACACTACGTGTCTGGGACATGTCAGGTGGCACATCACAATGTGTGCACCCAATGCAGGGGCATATGACACAATGGTGACACCTGTGGGCTGCCCATATCGCAGCTCACTGTGTGGTACTGTGTGAATACCACACATGTTGTTTCAATGCATACTACATATGCCTCCATTGTAGAACACCTCCACCATTGTATGCACAGCTGACCACACATGTCGCAATGACAAGTACTGTGGTTTCAAGTCAGTGTATCATTTTGTTTGTATATATTGCACATGGGTGGCCTGTGTGAATGATGGGTGATGCGACCTGTATATCGTGACTGGAACAAACATCAAGTGTGCAAGTGTTAACTGGCCACATGGCAAATAGATCTACACTGTAACATGCCTGATACTGATGACAGTCTCACCTGCAACGGACTCATGTCTGTGCGGCATGCCAGAGGTATCTGTATAGGGGTGACACAGCAGTATGAACATTATCCATGACTGTATGACAGCCACAGGTTGCACTGTGCATGTTAACACATTCACCTGTGTAATAGCATATAGTATGCACATGTGTGCATACACAGAGTAGCATACTGTAGTATGCAGCATGTGTGTCCACATACCTTGCATATGTTGTTACTTTACATAATGTACAGTGACACATGCAACTAAATGGGATATAATAGCCATATGTGCAGTACTGACTTACCAGGCAACTCCAGGCTCATTGGTTGGGAGACACCCACCTCCATGATGGCAGCTAGTGTTTGTGGATGCTGTTTCCTGGGTGTCCCCAGACTGGCCAGTAGCTCCTCGGTGTGTGTGAGTGGGGGCTGGGTTGGTGGCCCACCACCTCTTCCACCTTGTTCCCTGGTGATTGCAGTGGCACGCTGTTTTGCATGTCGTATCAAGTCCATGCAGTGTCTGTGCACCTGCTGGTAATTGCGGTTATGCCCACCCACATCGTTCACCCTCCTGCATAGATCCTGCCACAGGTCATCCCACTGCTGGGCATGCTGTGGCACATGGCTGAACTACAAGTCATAGTTCTCATGGAGCTGTGGGATGAGGACATCATCCTCCTGGCGGCTGTATGCTGTAAGGCATGTACGGGGCATTATCTGTAAGACATAATGATGGTGACAGGTCACAGTTTCAGAGATGTAGAGAGATACTGCTGCACATACATTTCTATGACATCTACTACATCTGCACAGTTATCTTTGAAAAGCATCATGACACTGACACGACTGACATGTTTGTGTCACACACGTCACACCCATTATGCATTGGATATCATCACCATATATGTGTGTCACCTCATTACAGTGTTCATAATCCATGTGAATGCTGTCTTGCTGTGGGCATGTATATTTGCCTGCACTTGTGTTCTTACCTATCTGCACATGCCTGGATGTATCAACGGTAATGCTGTTGACCTTGATGCTGTGTATGTGTCACATATCAACACAGACACAGCTGTAATGGACTTGAGCAGTGACAATGCACACATACGCATGGACACCTGTACATGCATGTGTTTTGCCATATACATCTACACAGCACTGTACAACTGTTCCACATCCTTCCACGGATCGCCTGTGTTGCACATGTGATAGACATGGGACAATGGATAGTCAGATGTCATTCGCAGGGATGGTTATCAACCATAGCATGTGTGGGCACGGTTTCCAAGCAGTTAAAGACAGCCATTATGCCACCGCAAGGTGCATCAGTGCCACATTACTGATCCAGTCAGTTGATAGTACATCTACCATGCGGCCATCACACCATGTATGACTGGGATGACATGTGCAGCTTTGATGGACAGGGTTGCATGGTATGGCGAGAGTATGTCACATATATGGCACAGGGATCTGTCCAGCATGTGGTGATCCTAGTATTAGGATGGTGGCTGTCCATGACATATGTCTTACAGATCAGGATATGGACATGTAGCATGTCCATCATCATGGTGTAGCAAATGTCTTTCTGCAAGGTAGACAGCATGCTGCATAGTGGAGGTGAGGATTGTGAAGGCTGGTATCGCCCATCCACGCATGGCCATTACCCCTTAAAGGTGGTATGTGATCCAATATTGGTCACTGCACTGACACAGCTATACTCATAGGTCATGGCCATTCACAGCCTTACATACACAGATGCCTAACATTTGTCTGTGTGGTATGGGCTACAATGAGGGTGGAGTACAACACATTAACCCTGTTCTACTGTAGCTGGCACTGGTGTGATGTGCACATGTCACTCTTGCACCTTTTGTAGTTGTGAGTCTGTCAACAGGCCACTGGTGGAACACTCCTGTGACATACAAAGGTATTTGTAATCAAACATCCATGCTGTCTTGTACATCTGTACTGCTAACATCTACAGTGATAATGGTTCATGGACATGCACACCATACTCAGCAGGGTTATAGTGAGGTGCCACCCATAATGACTGTCATCACCACTTGTGGGTTGATATTATCCAACACCCTATCTGTATTGTATGGTCATGCTAGGCACTTGTTCAGAACTTGTGAGCATGTCATGAGCTACTGATTAATATAGCACCCATTCCACACCATTTCCCACAGGTACACTGGCTGTCCTACACTTCCAAGTTTGCCTATGGTACAGCAGCTGTTGTACACATGTAACACACATATCCTGTGGGACATGGTTGTATATACAGGCATGTCCAACTGTCACGTACCAGTGCTACTGCCTGTCTATATGATGGATATGTTGTACATGTGGCAATAGAGCAATTGTCTCATGTACACATTCAATGCTCACCTCCCAACATACGACACTACAGCCTGTGGGGGATGCACTTCTGCAGCTGTGCTGGGGGCATAGCTCACAAGTGTACCTCATTACGAGGAACGTACCTCATTTGAGGTCTTAAAAAGTGCATGTCCCTCAAGGTTCCACATTGAAAGGGTCTGTCACACATTCATTGTTGGAAATTGTTTAACTGCTAGCCATGGCTAAATAGATGGGAATTATATTAATTCATTACAATATCTTTTTTATACATAAAACCAGCCTATTTTAGCCATCATATGCCCTTCCTAGTTGAAGCTGTTAGTAAGCCAGTAGTACGCGTTTCACATTTTACCCATTTGTCACACATTATGAGGGCTAATGTTCCTCATTTTGGGGACAGGAGGTTGACAGCTATGGCTGGGGGTAATGCTGTCACCAACCCTGACTGCACCTGACAGTCATGTGGGAATGTGTAACATTCGCAACACACCCCACCCATCACATAGTCTCACATGATCTCCACCACAGGCCACACCTACGAGGACAACTTGTGCAGTACATCTCCATACTCTGTGCAGGCACCAGAGGTAGCCCCCATTATGGAAAACAACATCACCAACTTATAGCCCACAGACTCAGGTGTGCCCATCACATACAGCCAATATGGAGTTATAACATTCACAACACATCAGTCATAGGTGACTCTGTAGGGAGTCACACTGCAGTTCCACACAGCAGGCTACACAAGGCGATAGTTGCTTACATCTTGCTGTTGGGTAACTGGTTCTGCAAAATAACCTATGCACCCATGCCACACCTTACCAGGTACAATGTGACTGTCATTCTCCATGTTAGTGTGACTGCCCTGAGATGCCACTTCACAAACTACATGTGCAGGGACATGCAATAGCTCACCAGTCTTATAGCCCTGAGGGTGTGGGCCAAGCCCTGGGGAGCATTATGCATTCGTCCGGACACGATACACTGTACAACAACTGACTGTGTCACTTCAACAGTTGCCTATGCTCCTATTGTCATTCCACAGGCATCTGGTATCTGTCCGCTTTGACTGACCTGGTCAAACATAATGCTGTGGCATAGATGACTTGCACCTGTCAGCCCTGGGAGTACAGCTCACATGTGAGGCTCTTGCTGCTTTTATACTGCCTGTCTTTTACAGTTTCTAATAACAGTCACCGGCAGAACGGGAACTGGCAAGCACGACACGGGGTCATGTGACACAATGCTTGCATCTTCCTCTGTGGTGCACGCAGGCAAGGCACACCTTATAATGCACCACTCCAATATCTCTGCAGTGACTGGGACCTGCCACTAGGCTCTGCAGAGCACACCTGCAATGACAGGTTATAGACAGACCATACCTTTCAGGCACATACCTGGACCGGCACACCCACAGCTGAGGGGTTCCCATATCCCACTATGTTGTGCACACATCCTGGCTAGTTACTTAGCACAATGCATCAGAGGTGCTCCACGTGCACCTAACTGTGTCCGGGACCGCTATACACATTGTAACAAGCTACAGATTCAACATCATACCCCACGGTTAACATACCTCATTTGTTGGTATATTGGACAGTGAGGCTCAGACAGCTACTACTAATGTGTGACTGACACTACCCCCACACTTAACTGGGATAGCCACTCATGTACCGACACATCCATGAGTCATAACCTCCACTCTGCTGGATCAACCCATACACACCACCTCCATGACCAAAATTAACCTTGACATGAACACTACCACCATGTGACTGGTGTTACAAACCTGGGGTTATCCCCTTATTGGTGGATTCCGAACATATGCTACTCAACCTTGTTAGCCACATCCTGGCACCACACCCATCACAGCATACACAGTACATGAGTACTACAACACCTACTACAGACGTTTTCTGACAGTGTTTGTTAATGTCATGACACCCATGCAGATGGACGATGCACATACAAATGCTGAAACATACCCCAGTGCACTTCATTAGCATGTACACAACTGCATGGATCATGCTATTCCACACAGAGCCATGATGGTACACACCAGATAACAGACGCCACTCTGGTGGTCATGTTCCATGGACATATGATGTACAACAACAGGTGTAGGCTGTTGCATAGTGGTGTACATTCCCATGGGTGGGGTAGCTCACTGGTCAGCCTTGGTAGGGCCACAAGATCCCTCGTCAAATACTCCAAGACTAGCTACGTAAAAATTACTGCGACACTTTCTGGGGTGTTCCACCAGGCATTATGGTGGTATGTCAGTAGTCAATGGCAACACCCACATCTGCTGTCACATACAACAGTCACTCAGGAACATTACAGACCCAGTTGATGTTGGCAACATGCTGGAGGATGGATTCAATGCTAACATTACACCCTTTCACTCACTACAGGGCCACAATCTATACAGGAACATTGTGGTGTCCCTGTGGTCACACCTACACAGTACTAACCTGCAATCTATATGTCCTAGGACACTGGCCCCATGTCACCTTCCAACGTCCCAGGCTGTGATGTCCACAAACCTCTGAATGACGTCTCCCTACTAGGCCACCATATTCAGTAATAGCCTTGTTTCAGACATTGTAGCCCCTGAATGGCACACAGCAGCATTTATCACACTATACACAGGTAGCACCACAATGCACGAGTGGGACTATAGTCCTACACACCTGACTGGACTGCTCTGCATGTCTATGGGGCACATCATCAAGGACGTCATTCACAGAGACATTGTTGGACTCCCATCCTTTGATGCCACCAGGGTTGGGCTTGTTAGGGCCAGAGCATGGCCCCTACACCTGGTGGACTCCTTTCATACAGTTACCAGGGCAGTTGCTGATGGTACGGGAGTCCACACATCCTACATTGTCCTCTCATTGCCTTTCAGCACCATTCTCCATTCTGGTATTGACAACATACACATCCACCTGCACATCGTACCCTATGTCTCAGGATGTTATGCAATGTAGCTCATGGACAGGACACACATAGTGAGGACAGCATACCATAGTACCTACTGCATGTCAGTTACATTTGGCATACCACAGTCCTCAGTCATAGGGCCCCTCATGTTCAGTATATGCTTCCCTGCGGCACAGACTAGCACAGGGGACTTTCCCTGCCTAGCTTTACAAACCCCTGCATACAAAGCGCCATGATTGCTCCACCAGCTGATACTGACTCCATCCATACGGGTGTCACTGTGACAGATACCTGATATGACTATCATGGCGTCAAGCTGCATGACACAAGGTGCATGAACATCACCTTTGCATTACACCATTCACCCACTGACTATCACATGGGTGGCAGCCCCCTACATACATATCACATTGTACATGTTTGCAGTACACACATATGTTGCACCCACTCCTGTGGTTACCGTATTGCCACTGTGGTGTGGATATCCTTCTACGTGGCCACACCTATCTGTACTGGGTGTGTAGCTGGTACATAGGCACCCATTGTACCTCTGAACTCAAGACTTCTACACACATTCAAGGGTACACCACCCCATTTAGGGTGTACCTTACACAACAGCTACAGCTTTACATACCACAACATTAACACGCCATGACGTTTACTGAGCTCTGACAGTTTAAGTATGCGGCTGCACTACGGACACCACATCTGTACACATTTGCATACTACATACTCAGGGGTGACCTCTGCTGATCAGACAGGGCCCATGTCCACAACATTATTAATGGATATACTCCTCATACACGACATAAGCAAAACCCACTGTGAGCAACATGCTCATGGATATGTGCACACATGCCACAATGAGTGTGATGTGCTTGAGGGTTACATTCCCAAACCGGACACTCACCATGCTTTGGAACATGAGTCCTATGTACATCACGCAGGGACACTCAGTAGCACTGTTCATGTGATACCTCCCTTGGTGGTTGGGAGACACATGTAGGCCTGGGATCACTGCAGTGGCTGTACTGTGCAGAGGTGCAGGTGACACATGGCTCTGCTGTTCAAAGGACACTACCCTAGAGAGGTGCCACTGGTGTGAACACTGTAGTTGTGCTTACACATGGACTTGCCAGACTGCATAGTACCCCACTATGCACCTGTGAAACTATTACATGTCCTTTGTGCATGGTTACTTGGTAGCCCTTCCATTTAGATTAGCTATCATGCTATTACAATGTCCCATGCCTACAAGCCATATGTATCCTGTTATTGTAAATGCCAATAGACGATACCTTTGGTATGCATGATATGCCTATTATGCTGTGTAGAATATCTGTCATATCTGCCTACAATACTATACATTACACATATTTCACATAGTATCCCATAATGCAAAGCATACTTGCACAGCGGGACCACCTTAGATATGTCATTGATGTTATATGCCCATACACATGCATGCTGTGACAGTATATCAACATATACTATCCCCTGCTATGGCACGTACCTGTTGGACATACCCTACCACTGACGGCGGGTTATATGAAATTGTTCTGTTTAAAGCCCTCATGTAGCATCCCTTGTGGTGTCTGTGATGTGTACCTTGTGGCCCACTGCTGGACGCACAGTTTCTACAAGCGTTAGTATGCTCAGCAAGACATCACTACATAAATACCTTTTCCCACTTTATGCATTGCAGACACGTTTAATTAATGCAAACCAGGCTATACATACAGTAAAACTAATTAATACAGATCATGCTATACATAACCTTACATATCGGGTGTTCTACATACCTTGTTATCGTTACGGAGTTTCTTCTCTATCTCAACTGGTATTCGGTATGAGCATACGGTTTGAATGTCTGGCAAGTCATTCTTATATACGTCGATACCTGTAACGTGGTTTCATCCCGCCAATTGGTGTTCCTGAGTGACTAATTACTTGCATATCAGCTGTGCAGCTACTCCATTCGCCAATTACGCAGCAACAGTGGGGTATAATTGAATTCTCCACTTGGGCGTTGCCTATTTGCCCTACCTTTGGGGAGACGGTCTGTACTGTGTTTTGTTATGTGTAATTGCAACTGCTATGCATGGAGACAAGTATACTTTGGATTCATGTCCCCCGTGGATTGTGTGTGACAGCTAGAGTATGTGATTCAACATGTGGGTGTACCTGTCATCCCAACGTCTGATAACGGACTATTGCAAACAAAACCTGTAACATGGCTGTTTGTTCCATTATACAATGCCTGCAATTTTGCATGACGCCTTTAATTGCGTCTCTCACATGGTATGTTGAGGGTTCTGCAGATGTAATTGACGGACTGGATGTTTGTGCTGCTATTACAGTCTGTATTGCTTTAGTTTCTAGTGTGGGGGATGTCAGTGGGTGTACGTAGCATATACAGGTTTGTGGGGCTTGCATTTCTACATATTCCATATACATGTGTGTGGGCTCCATCCCTAATTAGAGAGCTAACAGTTAGTAGACTTATGTTACGGGATTGTACATTGGGCCATTGTTAATTGGTTTCTATATCATCTGCAGGTGAGGTTGCTACTTATATACCTCTGGAATTGCAGCGATATATCAAGGGATATGTGTAAGTGACAGCTATCCCTTGTATTTCTGTCCCAGATATTTGCAGTCATTGCGGTTGTGTTGGTAAAAGAACCTTTTTGCCATGGGTTGCCACCTTTTCATATGGTCATTGTTGGACACTTGCGGGACACACAGCGGTGTTTACAGGCCAACACGTAGCCACGGTCAGTACACAGATTAGCACATACTTTTATCCTCAATACATACCTATTGTTGTGGGACTTTGGCTACTTATCATATTGCATGCAACATTTACGTTTCTTACATACAGGCATAACTATTAAATACGACTATTACATTATATATGGGACATATTAATGTCCTAAAATCTCGGACATTTGCCCTTTGTACTATTTTATGTCAGGACACACCTGTCCAGGGTGGGGCTGTCCCTCCTACTGTGGGACAGGTGGTAACCGTATGCCTACGGCTAGCTATACCCACACCTACCGTACTGATCTACCTATGACTTGGCATGAACAGACACATGTTGTGGACACACACACACATTACAGTCACACGGAAACGCACACAGCACCCTCAATGCACACATACACAGACTACGGCACTCATAAACACAGTTGAACACAGTACCTACGTGGACCGCAACACCGGCAGCAGTGACTAAATGTCCCTTCATATCATCATACTATTACTCGCGGCTGTACTGTTCCGGTACTGTGTTCTATTGGTCTTTCAGCCTCGTGGTTACGCATGTCGGTATGTTACACATTCCATAGTTGGCGGTATCCTATTTATTTGTACCTCCACTGTGTTATGAATGTCGTTGACCTATCTATATATATTTGCAGATATCACTGAATCCATCTATATCAACATATATCACTCTATTGCCCTTTCTATCTGTATTATATATATGCATATGTGCACATATATATATATATATATATATATATATATATATATATATATATATATATATATATATATATATATATATGTATATATATATATATATATATATATATATATATATATATATATATATAGCGGGGAACATGACAGGCACACAGCACCACCATATGCTGATAGGCTCATGTACTGTTCAGGTGTTGACATTCCGTGTTCCACTAGCTGTTGTGTGTACAATGTTTGAGGGCTGCCTATGTAGGAGTCACACATTGGGCCACCTATACATTACAATTTACAGGTGGTCATGTTTGTGTGCCATCCATTTTACTGTGTGTGCAGGTGGAGAGGTGTCAGTCCTTAGGGGCCTACACTGTCAGAGTATGTGCTATACGTTCCCTCTTTGCCAAGGCATAGGCATATTGGGCACACCTCCGTCTGCCTACTGGGGCTGGCACAGTGTGTTCATGGTCTGAATCCCTCTGTGCCTGTAATGGCCTTGGCAATTGCGGTGGGCTATGAGGGCCTTCACCATTTTGTCCCTGCTGCAGCTGCTTCCGCAGGATCATATTATGTAGCATGGCACATACTATGACGATGTGGGCACACGTGCCTGGAGAGTACTGCAAGGCTCCACCAGATGTATCCAAATACCGGAACCGTGATTTCAGCATCCCAAACACACGCTCTATGATGATTCTGGTTTGTGCGTGTGCCACATTATGGCATTCTTGCATGGGTGTGTGTGCATTTCTGATGGGAGTCATCATCCACGGCTCCAGTGCATAGCCAGCATCCCCCACAAGATGGCCATGTGGGATGTCCCCCCTGACAAATACCTGATACAGCTGTGAGGCATGCCAGATATGGGAGTCATGGTAGCTTCCAGGGCTGCCAGCACACACATCCATGATAATGCCCTGGGCATTGCACATGACCTGGCAATTGATGGAGTGGAATCCCTTGCAGTTTATGTAGCGCCTACCATGCTCACCGGGTGGTGACTTGATTTGTATGTGCATGCAGTCTATCGCACCCAGTACCTCCGGGTAGTGTGCCACACGGTGGAAGTGGTGCATATTGCTGGCCAACTCCTCCTGAGTTTGGGGGAAGTATATCTGCTCATTGGCATGTGGTAACATGGCATCCAGGAACTGGTGTAGTACCCTGGATGCTGATGCCTGTGAGATCCCCATTATATCTCCAGTTGGCCTTTGAAAGGTACCTGTGGCCAGTATTCGCAGGCTTACACATACCTTCGTGTCCACTGGGATGGGTTCCCCTCTGTTGTTTCTGGTTCTCAGTCGTGGCCGGCACAGCTCCACTATTTGCTGTAAGATGTCCCTGTCCACCCTGTAACTCTCTACTATCTACAGGTCATGTAGCCCCTGGTAGGTTACCCTTGGTCTGAACACTCTCCTTCTCTTCCGAGGCCTGCGGTGGTTGTCGGCATCATCCTCCACAACACCGTCAGTCTCTAACACATGCTGATGAATCACAGCTATGGCAGCTCCCAACGTGTACATTTTAAAAGTTCCCTGTGTGTTTACACCTATGGTGCAGTGTTTGGGAATACACAGGTGTGTGTAGGGTGCTTTCACACTTTATACTATTGTGCTCTGAACACCGATGATGTCAAAGGGTGTGTATGTACGATCGTAGCTACGGGGTATCTTATGTGTTTTACTACCGGAACTACTATTGTGGTGCCTTTGGTGTTGAATTACATTTGGCTGCCGTGGATTACCTCTCGACCTTCCCTTTACATTTCTGCATGTTGCACCTACCATTTTCTGGCATGCATCCAGCAGCCTACTTTCATTTGTACTTTCCTGGACCTGGCGTATCTTGCGTTATGTGTGCTACTGCCAGTCTGCTGTCTGTTTGCTTTGCTCTGCTGTGTCAGGTCTCCTATATTTGCAATCCAATACCTCCCCTCCTTTCTTTGCATTCCAATGCCTCCCCTATCCTGTTTTGCAGGTTTCTGCAAGCAGACTTGTCAGCTGCCGTCGATTGGCCATCGTGAGTTGATTGGTGTTGATTGCTCATTAGTACTCCAATTACCCTACTTAAGCATTTCCTTATTTTCTTCCCCTGACCTTCCTGTTTGTGCTATTGTTCGTGGCGCGTGCGTCCGATTACTGGGTTTCAGGCACGTTTTCATCCCCATACACATGCGCCTTTGGGCACCATGTGTGCTCTCAGCTAAACGATTCTATACCTTCCTCCCCACCCCTGTCCTGCAGCTTTGCTTAGCAACGGACAGGCCAGATTTGCATTGCTCCAATGTGCTTACTGCTATGGTGGCACACCCCTCTGCTGATGTCATGTATCTCCTCTGAGCCACTCCTTGGTGTTATACCGCTGCGCCGTATGGTACAACCTTCATCCGGTGGGACATTTGCGATTTAGTATTATCTGCCTCATTTGCATGGCATTGACTACTAATTCATAGTTACCGCGCTGGACACTATCACAGGCCCTTAGCAACCCTTGCACCTTGGTTGTGGTGTTCCATGCCTACCATTGTGTATTATGCTGTAAACCTGATTTCTATTACGTTGCGATTTTATGACATTTTTATATTATTTCTTTATGTTACAGTTTCCGCACACATGCCCTGCGGTTGTGCTGTGCGTTACTGTGGACATGACATTAAATGTTGTTTTTTAGGTGTTGTGCATCTTTTCTTATGCCATTGGCTGTGTATTTCGCCATTGGCATATGTTAACTTTGTGATACATGGGTCTGGCTCGCTTCCAAAGCTCCGATGTTCTGTTTGGGAAAATGTAAACTGTGTTTTTTGGTTTACATTTCCGTGGGCTTACACTACGCCTGCACCACTTCATGAATCACTATATGCCTTCATTTGCATGGTGCGACACTGCACATGGGGTGATTAGCATACCTAAGCCGAGGGCTGCGCAGTTCTGGCGTATGCCGGTAGTGCACGTGGAATTGGATCATACCTGAATCGCTCGACGGCCATATTTGGCATTATACCGCCTATGCTATGCCTGCGCCTAGCGCAAGCTTCATGAATCCCGGGGACAATTAATATTTGTACCAATCTACAAGCTATAAATAAAGTGAGTCAAAGAAAGCATTATCCATTGCTTACAGTGGAAGAAGAGATCTGAACAATGTCAAATGCAAAGTTATTTTCAGGACTATCAAGGAGTCTAGCATATACAGCTAGATTTAGAAACTCCAAATTGTGTACATTTAATATGTCATTGGGAAAGGATGGACTCTTTAAACTTCCATTTGGTATTTTTCCACATCAGAAGTACTCCAAAGAGTTTTCTGCACATATAGTTGAAGATTTGGAAGGTAGTGTAAACCTAATTGATTATCTATTTGTTAGGGGCGGGGTCAGACTCAAATAAAGTCTGATAAGAAACTGGCAGCAGATGCTAAATAAACTAAGGCACCATCATTAAAATTTAAGTCAGAGCATATGTAAAATAAGAGTGAAAAGTCTGAAATACACAATCCATGTGCTAACATCAGATGAATTAAAGTCCAGTAAAAAAAACTTAGAGGAATTATGTACAGATGCAAAAGTCTGAAGACTAAGCATTAAAGTGTTGTCTAGAAATTGACCCCCCTTTGAACGAGCAGCATCCTGCTCCATTAAGTTTCTATCTTAGAAGACACTCTTTCTGGTAGCTATTACTTCACCCAGACGCATCTCTGAACTTCAGGCACTACGTGTTCATCCTCCATACTTGGTTTTTCATAAGGACAGGGTTGCTCTAAGGACTAATCATTCATTTCTTACGAAAGTCTGCTCAGAAAATAATTTAAACCAATCTATAGACCTTCCTGTGTTTTTCCCTAACCACACAAACAAGGCAGAGTACAAATTACACCAATTGGATGTTCATAGACAATTGCGTTTTTACATGCACAAGACTAAGGAAATAAGGAAATCGGACCAACTATTCCTTTCCAATGCTCTAGGCAAATAAGGTCTTCCAGTTTTCAAGGTGACCTTATCCAGGTGGTTGTCTCATACTATTACTTTCATTTATCAATTAAGGAACAAAGAGTTACCTATCAAACCAAAAGGTCATTCTACTAGGGCTTTGGCCACCTCTGTAGCCTTCCAATCTAGGTTGCCCATGGATTCTATCTGTGCAGCTGCTACGTGGGCAAATCCTCATACCTTTATTTCTCATTACAAGCTAGATATGGTCTTCAGGAGCAGAGCTGACTTTGATTCCACTGTTCTGAAGAGTCTGTTCCAATGAGTCACCCAGGATTGTAGGTGCTAGGGATGCTGTTCCTACCAGCAAGAATGAAGGTGAGATAGACAACTTAACATAAAGAAGTTATGTACCTACCATAACATTCCATGTTAGTTGTCTTCATCTCGCCTTCTTTCTTGCGTCCCACCCTCTGTCCCCCTGTCCTATTGGACTGAGAGGAGTTCTGGTTTCACTGGCTGAGTGTTCTCTGGTTTGTTTCCTCTACTGACTTAGAGAATATGACAGGTATACTCAACCTATTTGTTTAGACAGGTTTATTCTCTGGCTATGTCTGGGGTTAGCTATTTCAAACGAGATCTGGGTAGCTATCGCTAGGCATCATGGGATAAGGGGTACCCTTGAGCCAGTAAACAGCTCTCGAGCTATAGAAGATGGCTGAGTTGGAGCCGAGGATTAGCTCCAATCCCAACCAGCAAGAACGAAGGCGAGATAGACAACTTAACATCATTACTTACCAACACAGTATCAGTTTGTATGGATTAACAGATTAACACAATTTATACACACAACCACAAAAACAGATAAAATTATTGAAAAACAAAATATTCTGGACTGGATATTTACAAAAGACCCCAGCAAAATTATCCGTGTAAGAATTATGTGAGATAACACTGGAGGTTATGTTAGTATGTGCAATAAGGAAAAATACCAAAATAATATAAACATCAAATATGAAATAGAAATAAAACTAAATTCATTAAAGATACCTACTTAGCTATTCTTAAGCATGGCAACTTGAACCATTAAATTATTATCTTTAGATGAAGCAGTAACTCGGCCCATTAAAACCTTCTTTGCTATATTAGACTGCTTGGCCTCTCAGTTTAGAAAAAGAGACAAATTAAGGTCTGTATCAAGGGTTCACAAGAAATAAAACAGAAATAAAACAGAAATAAAACATGGAAAGTGGCATCAAGAAAAACAACAGCAATCTACAACAATACTGACACTTGTGAAATCTAGCTTAGAAGGCCATCCTAAAAGCTGCTACATTAGTATACAGGAAGATTATAGTGTAAATCCAAAAGAGTTCTAGTGAGCAATCAAGAACCTTATATAACCTAGTAAAAAAAATCCCAGCCTTGTCCTTTCACAGATGAAACAGCCTATAATATAGTTTGCATATTTAATTCATACTATATAAATGTATTCTCATTCAGACCACTGCAGAGTGAACTGGCAGAGGTTCCAGGACTTCCATAGGGGGTATAAATATCAACAGGTCTTTTAATAAACCCAACTCACCAAACGTGATTATATTTGCACAGACAGTGTCAGCACTACCTTGTCACTGACCACAATTACAAATGTTTAAGCCTGCCCTTTTGTAGCTTGATAATGTACCAGTAGAGTATCCTAAATGGCCATCTTGTATGCAGTATCCATACTTAGAACTTATTCCTATCAAACAGTGATAGTCCCTAAACACCAAAAGCATTCCCACATTATCCCATGACATAAATGTGGTAAGTCTCTTGAACAGCAAACTACTGGCTTATATCCATCTTGGCCCCTCTATCAAAAATGCTTAAAACGTGTGTCCGCCTGCAGTTGCTCAAGTACGTAACAGAGCCCAGTTTGGTTTTCACAACACAAAATGTATTTAAGCTGGGCCATAGCACTGAAACAGCTTCATTAAAAAAAAAAAAAAAAAAAAAAAAAACAAGGAGAAATTGTTGCATTGCTATTGTAGACCTATCAAAAGCATTTGATGCAAGTTGTTACTGCTATAACTTAGACTGTAAGAACTGGATCTCAGTGCAAGCATAGTTTAGGCAAGATCCATCATGGTGAAAGCCCCAGCTGTAACTAATCAAGGTCATGAAACCTCAATAAACCCTCCTACACCTTGCTTTAGCCACAAGTCAAATTAAAGAATCAGACTAGCCCACAATTATGAGCTAAACAAAGACATTTTAAATGTGAACAGGACAGCCTTAATAACAATCAGTTGGTCTAAATGTTACTACTGTCAGAGAACACAGTCTGTATACAGAGCGGACAAACTGTCAGCTTCTCAGCAAATAACAGTAGGCATGTCACAAAGATCAGTATTAGGACATTTACCCTAAAGATATTCATAGGTAAAAAGCATACAGCCTCTCACTCACATGGTGTAGTCCTTTAAAAGAGGAGTGTTAGACACATTAATTGCCATCTGCACATGTGAGACAGGCGATTAGTGAATATAAACAGAAATTAAAGCAAAGTTATAGGTAAAGAACTTGGCAGGTTGGGATATCAGTTGGCTGGTGTGTTCCCCAATGTCATTTCCACATAAGAGGTGTTTAAATCCAGTTCTGGACCATGTGAAGCCCTTTGTACATCTATACATTACCACACTCTATTTCCATGGGACCTCTTGTCTGTGAGTAAAGCCAGATTTTTTTGTATTGCCCTATTCTCCTATCCCTATCTCTTCAGATGATCTTCTGACAATGGTACTAAACTCAACACTTCAAGAAAGCCTGTTCAATGGATAACTGCAATACTTTTGTTTGTTAATATTATTCAGGTAATTCAAAAGTTACTATGTAAGTAACAGGGAAGGAAACTTTATTTTCTCAGGATATTTGTATTAGGACAACCTTTTGCATGAACTGGTAACTGTGTATTGCAAGCTGAAAGTAATTTCAAATGGTAACTGTGTATTGCAGACTGAAAGAAATTTCAAATTTGTGGCAAAGATTGTCAGACGCAGCAGAGAGGGACCCGGCCCCTGTAGTCCGGGGACAAAGCCCTTACTTCAGTCTACATGACCCATGTTTGATTAGTGACATGGGTGTTGGAGGGGCCAGGTAAAGGAAGATAGGCTAGAACAGTTGACATCAGCTTGGCCATCCTAGAGGGGAGGGAGACAACATAACCAACCTACCACATCAGTGACACCGACTGGAGAGTCAGTGATCTTATAAACTGTAAAATAGGCCACAGCAAGCTTGATCTGTTAAGCGGAGCATGAGTTGCTAAACTGTAGATGATATGGGTGGACATACTCACATCATTCCCTACCTAGTCAGCTATTGTGAGTCAAATGGCCGGGCACATATGGGAAGGGGTTATAAGGGGTCTGCCTCCATGGGACTAGTACATTTGCTTGCTCCCTGATGTCCTACTCCTATCTGTAGGGGAATGATTGGACTGACTATGCCCCTGTAATGGAAATGATTGAGCTGGAGGGCTCTTACTCAGTTAGGGGATGCCTGGTTCTTACTTCTGAAGGAACAAATGAGTCAACTGACATGGTACTATACTGTACAACTGGATAGTGTACTGATAGCCTGATATCTGCTATGTTTCTTTCTTTCTTTTTTTTCTAGAGGTGGTTTGCTTAACATACCCAGTAGTAGTAGCAAGACTGTCTACTTCTCATGGATAGTTGGGAGGTTTCTCATGTAGCACATCTCCATGAAAAAGATGACTTTTGGCTGTGTGTGAAAACCCTTTCAATAAAATGCTTTGATAGCGTGTGTGTTTCTGAGTAATTTTTCCCCAGTGCACCACAGTGAAATGTC
Source organism: Protopterus annectens (assembly GCF_019279795.1). Classification (NCBI taxonomy): domain Eukaryota; kingdom Metazoa; phylum Chordata; order Ceratodontiformes; family Protopteridae; genus Protopterus; species Protopterus annectens. The sequence continues at coordinate 818,186,222 of NC_056725.1, forward strand.
TCTGTGAGTTACCACAAAACCCTTCTTATCTAACATAATCTGCTGTGTACCAAGACTTAGTTCCATATATTTTTAATGCATAGATACACCTCCTCCTTCTCCTCTGAATTCAGACAGAATTGTTCCCTATAACCCTGCTTATCAGTATCCTATGCAACCTAGGATTAATCTACATGCTGCTTTTAGTATTAACTAACTGGGGTTACTAGTGATTATGGTGTCTGAAGCTTCTTGGTTGAATCAGTATATATTATTTACTTACTTCGCTTTGTATTCTTTTGATATCATTGTCCTAATGACGTCTGTTGTTTCTGTCACATTACTACTGTGCCGCAGTGATAAGTTTGTTGTTCATAGTCATAGTAATAAGTGCTGTATCTCTATTAATGAAGCAGCAAAGCAAATATCTTACTAGTGAGACTTATGTTTGGTGTTATAAGTGGATAAAAAGGCCTTATGAGAACTTCATGCAAACATTTTAATCAGAGTTTTTCCCTGTTATATTACTATTCCAGCATTGGTATAATAAAGAAAATAGAGACAGTTAATTGGTACTTCTGAAATTAGTGAGACCAGGAGACATAGATCTAACCCGGGACCATATGAGCCAGTGGTAATCCACCTTAATGTACTACAACCCTTTAGAAATGCCCTAGCTGTATCTACTCAGGGCCATGGCACCTCTTAAACACTCCTACACCTTACCTTAACCACAAGTCAAATTAAACAATAACGGGCTAAATAAATGTATTTTAAATGTAAATAGAACAGCCTTAATAACAAATGAGATCTGTTGGAGACCTGGATTACCTTTAGGAAGCCATTTGTGATAACAATAACAAAAACACAGGTTAAAACTTGCTCCTCTGGCTGTATTATCCACAACTTTAAAGCCTACTGAAATAATAATTCTGGTCTTAGGATAGAAGGCATGAGACTTCTCCTAGTCAGGAAGAATATTCATTCAAGCCTGGACATTAAGAATCCAATATTTAGCATGAAACACTCTACATGGCGTCTTGCTCAACTCCTACCGAGTGACTACATGTTGCAGATGGTAGAGGTGACCTATATCCTTTCCTGTTATCACTCAAAAGCTAGATGAGTTGCTGGCACAAAAATATCAAAATGCATGGAATCTCTAAATTGTCTAGGTCCAAACAAGAACCATCTTCATAGGTCTTTCATCATGATGGATCATGCCAGAACTGTGCCTAAACTGAACCCCCCAGACCAATAGCAATACCGTGCTGGATACCATTCTTACTAAGAGGTCAAATAGAAGTATAAGAACCTTGATCCATCTTAACTCTGTAAGTGAACATTGCCCAGTGTCATCATTCTAGGCTTTGGAACCAAAGTCGGTTTACGTCAAAGGAAGATCTGTCCACATTTCTCAAGCAGCCATACTGGCTGTTGAGCTTAAAACTATAAGCTAGACCATGGTTTTGCTAGAACGTTATATAGCTAAAGGTCTGACTGACTTCATTAATATCTTAAGTAATATTAGAGACAAGCTACTTCTTCTAATAGGTGAGGAAGCTATAAAGGTATAATTGTTTATGGCTAACTAGCTCCTTGGAATACAAGCTTACAAGAAGAAGTAAGTATGTAATGCATGCTGTCTTGTAGATTTTACATAAAATTGGCATATTTTAGAACTACAAAAAAGTGTAATGCTGTATTATGGTATGTAGGTCATCAAATATTGTAATGTCTGGCTTCAGGAAGTGGGGCTATCATAAAGGTTAAGGTGTTTACCTCACAGATGCAAAGTACAGGGTTTGATTGTAACCTTTGGGGGAAACTGACTAGGCATAAAATAACCCATAAGGGAAAAGAGGGGGCGAAAGCGAATACCATCATGGAAATATCGAATAGAGAAAACTATAAAGCAACTAAGACAAGAAGTGTCATTGTTAGAAGATTATAGAAGAAGAAATAGATCAACAAAAATACTAAGAAAGATTGATGTGATAAAAAGCAATGCGCAGTATTAGAACAGACCAGGATCTATTACGCACTACTGGAGATAACAAACTAAAAATTTCAAAACAGGCGGAAAGACTTAGAAGATACAAAGATACATATAAGGGAAAAGCACAAAATAAACAATTTATTGATGACCCAAAAAAGTTTTATAGAGAATTGGGAAATAAGGTAAAAGGAATTGAAAGCATGCCAAAAAAGAGGAAGTAGATACATTCTGGAGAAGTATCTATGAAGATCCTGTGGAACATAACAAAGATGCTAAATGAATAGAAGAAGTAAAAGAGAGAATAAGAAGTTTAAAGGTGCAGGATATGAAATGGGATGAAATAACAGCCAGAGAGATTGAAACAAAGTTGAGAAAAGCCTCTAACTGGAAAACCCCAGGCCCAGATGCAGTACCTAACTTTTGGCTTAAAGTATTAACTTCTTTGCACGAGGATTTAGCCATGAGTAAGAACTATTTATATACACACCCCGAACACACATCACACTGGTTAGCAACAGGAAAAACAATGCTCTTACTTAAGAGCGAACCTGCAAGCTACCTTAAAAAATTATAGACCAATAATTTGTCTTCCAATGACGTATAAACTATACACGGGAATTGACACCAATATACTCATTTAGAAGAAATCTCAATTATGGCAGTAGAACAAAAGGGCAATAAAAGAAAGTCATATGGAACAAAGGATCATTTGTTGTTAAACAAAGTTATAGTGGAGAACTGTAAGAAGGGGGAAGAATCTAAGTATAGGTTAATAGGTTCATAGGTTCATACTAGGCTATCTGCCCTGGGGCATTTATAAGCCTAGCCCGATTGTGTTTGGCTTATGCCACCCCTTGATATGAGTATACTGTGCCCTTTTTAAAGTTTAGTTTACTGTGCCTCTGTCTAATAGTGACACGGAAGTAATCTCCGGGACAAACCTACGATCCCCCATCCACTCTTCAAGATTCTTCTTGAAGAGAGTCAGTGAGGTGCTCTGCCTAACATGAACTGGAATTCTATTTCAGAGCGAAGGGAGCCTCTGGGTTATGAATCTGTCCCTCCAGCATGTTCTATTTATTTCTGTGCTGAGGTTCAAGTCCCTCAAGCGCATGGCTCTAAGGGATTTAGATTTACTGAGGTGGAGCATGTCCATTAACTCTGGGTTGGACATAGCTTTATATGTCAGGCATAGATCGCCTCGAAGTAGATGGTATGCAACTGAGTAGAGCTGGAGTTTTTTTAACCGAGCAGCATATGGCATCTGTTTGAGTCCCTTGATCCTCCTGGTGAGGTACTTTTGGGGTCTTTCTAATTGCTGCAGGTGTCGGGTAAGGTACATCCCAAAGGGGGCATTGTATTCTATGATGGGCCTGATGAGGGATGAATAAAGGGGCACAATTACCTCTCTTGATCTAGATGTGAATCCTTTCATGATGAGGTGGGCTATGTAGGTCTTTCTAACCACTTTGGCAATGTGGTTGTCAAAGGAGAGATTGCTATCAACTTGGGTCCCCAGATCCCTAATTACTTTCTCTGTACTTAATGGGTTGCCACCTATGTGGTAATTTGTGGGCACATTTTTTTTGCCAAAGGGTATGACTATACACTTTTTGGCATTTAGCTTTAGACCGTGGCTCTGGCACCAGTTATCTGTCTCTGCGAGACCTTTTTGAAGGATGTTTGTGTCAGCTGGCGAGTTGATTATGGCGCCCAGTTTGCAGTCATCTGCGGACTTGGTAAGCCATAGTCCTCCCACGTTGGCCTGTACCTCAGAAAAGTAAATACCGAACAAGAGAGGTCCCAGGACAGAACCTTGTGGGATGCCACTTGTGACCGGTTTCAAGTCTGACATGGCTCCAGCAACTCTGACTCTGTGGGTTCTGTCTTTGAGCCAGTTTGCGACCCATCTTGTGACATAGGGGTTTATATTTAGGCTGGATAGCTTATCTATGATGCCCGTGGGGTATTGTGTCAAATGCCTTTGCGAGGTCCAGATAGGCTGTGTGGACTACCTTCCCTTCATCTATGGCCTTGGTGACTGTTTCGAAGAAGTCGACCAGGTTCAAAAGGCAGGATCTGCCCTTGACGAAGCCAAATTGGGTATGATCTAGTGTCTGTAGGTCCCCAACGTCTTTGTTTACGAGTTCCATGATGATCCTCTCCATAGCCTTGCAGACTAGGCTAGTCAGGCTTATGGGGCAATAGTTTCCAGGGTCCGCAGAGGCGCCACCTTTGTGGAGTGGGACCACTGTTGCTGTACGCCATTCTTTGGGCACATATCCTGTAGTGAGGCTGAGATTGTACAGCAGTTTTACTTGAGGGATTAGTTATTTTTGGAGTTCATGTAGGACGCAACCCAGGACGCCATCTGGTCCCATGGAAGCAGTGTTTTTTGCTTTGGAGAGGGCGGCCTTCACCTGAGCATCAGAGATGTTTGGGAGGCTGCACTCTGCCGGGATAGATACTTGCTCTTTTGGGGGGAGGGGGGGAGAAGTTTGCACTGAACCTGTCTGCCAGGATATGGGCAATGTCTGTGAGTTCAGTGTATTTTTTGTCATTTAGAATCAACTCAGAACAAGTCTGGGAGTTGCATCCCAGGTTCCTAACATAACTGAAAAAAGCCTTATGATTGTCTTTAGTGTCCTGTGCAATTTTTCTCTCGAAGCTGGCCTTGGAGGATTTTATGAGGGATCGTAATGTTTTGCTAGTACTGATCAGAGATGCCTTCCCTTTTAGGGATTTTGCTCTATCATGTAGTAGCTTCCTCCTTCTGTTGTACAGTTTATTTATGGCTGGGGTCCACCAGACTGGACGCATGCCTTTGGATGATTGGGTCTTGATTTTGTTTGGGATAGCATGATCCATGCATTCCTGGGGATGTCCATAGAATGCATTTATATAGGATTCTGCAGTTTGGGCCATGGTTTCCACTGGCCCTGGGGCCTTGAAGGATTCTACTTCGGTTTTGAGAAGTGTGAAGTTCGCTTTTGAGAAGTTTTTCACTGTGGTTTTCTGGGCTGGGGGTGGGGTCGGGATGTGGATATCCAGTGAAATTAATTTATGGTCTGATCTTACCAATGAGAGACATACTTCTGGTATGGAGCATAGAGTCCCCATGTTGGTAATGATCAGGTCTAGTATATTTTCCCCTCTTGTGGGAGTGGTGACTAGTTGTTCCATAGCATTTGAGTTTATAAATTCCAGGAACCTTTGGGCTAAGGTGCTTGGACTTGAGTAATGCTCCCAGTCTATGTTTGGGTAGTTGAAGTCACCCAATATAATGGTGTTCGGAGAGATCTTCATGTTCTCCAATGTTTTCAGGAAAGCCGAGTGGGATTCCTGACTTTGAGAGGGTGGTCTGTAGGATGCTATAAACTGAAAAGCAGTCTTGCCCACTGTCAGTTGCACATGGATGGTCTCCGATACTTCATGCAATGCCACTAACCTGGAAGTATGGATATCCTTGATAAATATGGAAACTCCCCCTCCTTTTGTGGTTCGTTCTGGGTTTTGGGGCCGAAAAGCATGATATGAGGTATAACCTGGTAGTGCTGGGGTGCTCTCTGGAGCCTTGAACCAGGTTTCTGTCACTGCACAGATATCGATGTTCTCCATACTGAGGAGAGCTTCGAGTGCATGCATCTTGAGGTTAAGACTTCTGGCGTTTAGCAGCATTACCCTTAGTTTCTTGTTCCTTGTGCTGTCTATGGAGGTGGGTTTGACTTTTGAGCCTTGCCTAAAAAAGGTACTATGGGGGTGGCAAGAGCCTTTGCTAATATCCAAAAGCCCATGGGTGACAGGTGCAAGCCATCCCTAGTGAAGCAACGTGGCTTGTCGAGCATGTCATCCCAGGCTGACAGACACTGGATCCCCTTTGAATGACACCAACATTTTAGCCAATTGTTAAAATCAATCATTTTGTCTTTATACTGTGGCATCATTCTAGGTGAGGGTAAGATGCTGCTCAAGTTCAGGTTCATACCGGCCTGGGCTACATGATCAGAGAGCTCCTCTATGTCTCTTTTCATGTAGTCAAGGGAGGTACATCTCAGGTCATTCACGCCAGCATGTACAATGACTGAGTCATATTTGCATTTGCTTTGGAGTGACTTGAGTGCTTGCGTTATGTGGCAGATCCTAGCACCCGAAAGGCAGCTCACTGTGACCTTCTCTTTATTCAGCCTGGTGAGCAGGACGTCAGTGTGTCTGACAATAGAGTCACCTATTACAAGAGTATCAGGTGTGTTATTCAGCCTTAAGGGCTGTGACTGCTTGGCACACTGACTTTGTGTGCTATGTGTTGTACGTGTTTTGTTTTAGGGTAGCGTTTGCTTGGATATCTGCTTTGGAGGTCTCCGTTGCTTAGATATATTTTTATTTAGAGCCTCCAAGTATGTTTTTGTGTTTTTATGTGTTTGGTTCGCTGTTGTGGTGGGACTATGTGATACTGGAATTGTGTTGTGTGAGGTTACCTTCTCCTCCTGACTGGTTACACCAGTTTTGAGATGAGAGAGCTCAGCCACCAGTTTGGCTATATGGTTGCATCTCTCACATATATTTAAACCTGTTTGGAGAAGGAGAGGGTTGTCCGTGTACATGAGACAGTTGTAACATTGCCTCAAAATTCCCAGATTCACCAGCTGGACTGGAGAGGAAACCATTGACTGACCTTTGGACATGCTAGAGTAATATAGGGAACTGAATTAAAATGGACCAATAGGGGACAAGGTAATCATAGAGAGTATAAGAGTAAGTAGTGCTTATGGTTTATTAGTGCTAACTTGTAAGATTACTTATTTGGACCAGTGAGGGGCCTTAGAATGGGAATATGGTGTTTAATTTGAGAGATAGAGCAGTTCTAAGGGAAAAAGTGAAGAGCAGACTTTGTGGAGCCAGTTTAAACCCAATTAGGTGGCGCTGCCCGATGTTGCGCTATGCGCAAAAATGCGCAAAAACGCGCAAAAGAGGGTTTTAAGAGAGGGAGATCAAGGAGTTTGGAATTGACCCAAAATGGCCAATAAAACTACAGTTTTAAGGCAGTAACCACTCCCACAGGGGCAGGCAGGCTGCTCAATGTTTATCACTGCCACTGATGAACACAGAGACTTCCCTTTAGCCCAAGCAAACAATGGCCTCCAAGAAACTTACAAACAGTTCAGAACAGCAAATCTGTAACTGAACTTTTTTAAATCTCAAAAAAGTGGGAAAAAAGCAAGATTTTTTTGTTTTTTTGTTTTGTTAAGGAAAGCAGAGGTTCACAAGTATCAACAAGTTAGAACAGTGCAGTAAATGACCCCACACTTGAGTGCTAGGCCAGAGACAGATAAAATGCAAGTTTAAAAAAAAAACAATTTTAAAAATAAGTGCAAGCAGGAAATTCAGTAATCAGCTCTAGGTTGTGTTCTAAATACAGTTACCAACACAGAAATCAAGTTTAACAAGCCAGAAAATGCTCAAAGGTAGGTGGCAATGCAGAAAAACTTAACAAATAATCTGAAGCAAAATACTTAAACTCTCAAAAGTGGCTCCTTTCTTCTCTCAGCATTTTCTCCTCTTGGTGGGTGCTTCACCAACAGCCAACAAGTCTGAAAAGATGCCAAAACCATGGGGCAATCAGGTTTTAAGAGAGGGAGATCAAGGAGTTTGGAACTAACCCAAAATGGCCAATAAAACTACAGTTTCAAGGCAGTAACCACTCCCACAGGGGCAGGCAGGCTGCTCAATGTTTATCACTGCCACTTATGAACACAGAGACTTCCCTTTAGCCCAAGCAAACAATGGCCTCCAAGAAACTTACAAACAGTTCAGAACAGCAAATCTGTAACTGAACTTTTTTAAATCTCAGAAAAGTAGGAAAAAAAGCAAGATTTTTTTTTTTGTTTTTTTAAGGAAAGCAGAGGTTCACAAGTATCAACAAGTTAGAACAGTGCAGTAAATGACCCCACACTTGAGTGCTAGGCCAGAGACAGATAAAATGCAAGTTTTAAGAAAAAAAATGATTTTAAAAATAAGTGCAGGCATGAAATTCAGTAATCAGCTCTAGGTTGTGTTCTAAATACAGTTACCAACACAGAAATCAAGTTTAACAAGCCAGAAAATGCTCAAAAGTAGGTGGCAATGCAGAAAAAAGTATGGCATGAATTGACTACAAAAAGCATTTGATAGTATCCCACATTCATGGATAAAAGAGTGTTTAAAAATGTATAAGATACACCCTACACTGATTGACTACATTACAGTAACCATGAAACTGTGGCAGTCCACCTTGCAATTAAGTCATGATAAAGGACAGATTATTATCCCAGGGATAAAAATTCAAAGGGGGATATTCCAGGGTGACCCTTTGTCACCATTGCTATTCTGCCTTGCCATTAATCCATTAAGCTGTTTACTTAACAGCTTAGGCTATGGTTACAATTCGGCTCCTAGAAAACAACAATGTCTAATGACTTTTCATCTTCTTTTTGTCTATGATTTAAAACTGTATAGCTCATCAGATGAGGAACTGAAAGCATAGCTGCAGGTTGTCAAAACTTTTTCAGATGATATTGGAATGTCATTTGGTCTTGATAAATGTGCAAAAGCAACCTTTAAAAAAGGAAAACTGCAGCGCCAGGAAAACATCAGTTTGGAACAAGAATGTGATATAAAAGAACTTGAGCAAGAGAGAGTTTATAAATACTTGGGAACTGATGAAGGATCAGCAATAAAACATGAACAAATGCGAATAAAACTCAGTAAGGAGTACTTTAGAAGACTTAAATTAATCCTGAAAACAGCAATGACATCTAGGAACAAGATCCAAGCTATAAATCAATTTGCTCTTTTCCTAACTTATAATTTTGGAGTGACTGACTGGCCCCAAAAAGTGATGGACAGACTGGATATTAAAACAAGAAGGATGATTCATGCTTACCAAATGATTTATAAAAATCAGTGTATACCAAGATTATATATTTCCTGTTCTGAAGGAGGGATGGGCCTCCTTGAAACTGATTACATGTATAGATTTGCAATTGTGGGACTCCACATATATTTACTGACCTCACAAGATCCAAATGTAGTGAAAGTTTTGAAACATGAGGAGAATAAATCTAAGATGACGTCTCTGCTTGGCAGAAGCATATCGATGTCAAGCAGGAATGGAAATCAAACCAGAACTGGATTAAAACCAGGCAGCAACTGAATGTGCTAAAAAAACAAAATAAGAATATAAGGTGAAGGACCAGATGAGAAGGCAAGAGATGTGGAAAAAACATAAATATAGTTGCAAGTATAGAAAACTTCTGGAAGAGCCTGATGTTGATCAATAACAAATTCAGGAATGGTTAAGGAGAGGCGAATTCAAACCAAGAAATGAAAGGTTAATATTGGCAGCCCAAGATAGTGGGATACGTACACACTGGTTTACAAAGTCCATTGAACATGTGGGAGAAACAGATATATGAAGATTTTGTAAAACCGAATTGGAAACAGTCACACACCTTGTTGCTGGTTGTGATGCACTAATGGCAGAGGGACTGTATACTGAAAGACATAATAATGTGGCGAGACTGTTACACTGGAGATTGTGCAAATATTATGGTATCAAAGTGGCTGAAAAACACTGGAAGCATGAGTCACAAAGAATCATAGAAAATGATGAAGTTCATATCACATGGGATCACCCAATACCAGCAGTTCAAAAGATAGATGCTAGAAAACCAGATATAGTGGTGCAAGAAAAGAAGACACAAGTAGCATTGATCATTGAAATCACCACACCCAGTGACTACAGTGTCTTGTGTACAGAGAGACACAAATTCATAAAATACCTGGATCTGTAGGCAGAAACGAGAGCCATGTGGAAGAAAGATACCCAGCCAGTTCCAATAGTAGTAGGAGCAACGGGTCTTATAAAAAAGAATTTACAACCGTATTTAGATATGTTACCAATTTATGTAACACCATACGAATTGCAGGAGGAGTCATTACTGGGCACATTGTGGGTGCTGGGAAGAGCACTTGTGGCTGACATCAAAGAGTGAAACAATACTAATTTCATGAACTTTAATTGCACTTTGACGGAGGAATGGGGTCCATTCCCATCATGGTATTAGAAACCCAAAAGACTTGGCGAAATTAAAAACAGCAGATAGCCTAGTACTTACCCATGAACCTATAAATCATACAATACACCTTCCAGAAGCCATCACAGCAAACATCTTCTGAAAGCTGGTAGCTAATTCACAGTTTCCAAAGATGATCAATGTGCAGCAACATATTTCACCCTGCACAGTAATCCAAGGAAAGTTCTTCTGCCTGCCTGTGGATTGATGCAGAGGAGACACATTATATGGAAGATTCAGAAAAGCTGCATTGAAAAAGTGCACACCATCATCAGCTGTGAAATGTAAACCAGTTACCTGAACTCAGTGCTTGTTATAAAGGCTTCTGGCTCAAACCTACTCCTACTTCTAATGAAACAGGACTGTTCTTCCCTATGAATTTTATTATAAGCCAATAGTGCAAATGTGAGCAGATTGTCACTTACTAACCATAACTCCAACTACATTAATATTAAGAGTAGTAGTTTTCAAAATTCAATCTAATAAGCATGGTCTCCTAGAAGTAATATCAATCCCAAAAGGAATATATCTTAATTGAGACACACCATATGTGTACAGCATTATGGAGAGACTATAATTATCACAAGCTTGCTTCCATTCCATACCTGGATTTCATAAAGCAAATAGGTCTTATGTTAGATGTGAACCAATATATTGCTTCTTCAGCCACTGTGATGCTTTTGTACACTTTGCGGGGCATAGCTCTCAACTGTCCAGATTTTCACAGAATGTAGAGATTTGTACCTCATATTTTTAGTCTGTTCCTCATCATATTTGTTATTTTCTGGCTAATCACTAAGGATAGAAGTCATTAAATAATGATATACATTTGAGTTGTATACTCAATGTCCTTCAAAAAATGTGTGGTAGCACAAATACCAGTATTTTAGCAATGTTCTAAGTTTATAACAGCTATATCTAATATCTGCCCCTGTTTTGGGGTCTTTGTCCCCCCGTTATTTTAGGCTTTGTCCACATTTCTTGTGCTAAGAGGTTGACAGGTATGCTGCAGGGTAATCCATGTTCTTCTTTCATTTAACTGGACATGCTTTGTAAATACATTTTGTACACACAGGGATAGTGCTGTTAAGTTTTCTTTGTATCATGTACTTGCCTTGTGGGTCTGACCATGGCTAAAAAGGGTCTTTAGGTCAGCTTGGCTACCCAGTTAATAAATAAATAAGTATACAAAAGGGGAGACAATTTATGGAACAGGACTATGTCACATAAAAATGGAGGAGATGAGGAAAATCGGCCACATGGAACACTGTAAACGGTAGTATAATCCATAGAGATGTTACATATTAAACCTTTCAGTAAGGGGAACAGTATACTGATTAGGCAAAGTATAATTTATTATTACTGTATTATGTTATTTCTGTGGATCTGTTCAGATTTTATGTACTACGTACAAGAGAGGCTTTCATCATCAGTGGGTGACCACACTTGCTGCCTTTTACTCTTCCTTCTCATCAGCTTCTGAATTCCCTTGAATCATTCTTAAGCTCATATGCGAGTGCCATTTAAAGTGATTGACACTGTCACTCTTCAAGAAACGTATGAGACTGGCATCAGTGTAGCTTTGATTTTCTTTTTTACTTATTACTGAAGGAAATATTAAAGGATAATTACAATTATCACTTCTGCTACATACATTTTGTCCAGGTACCGTCATGTGATGTCTTAATATCTTGAGTATAAAGTCAAAATTATCTCCATAAAAACAGACTGTGATGCCATAAACAAAAATGCAGCTGTAGAGAGATAACATAGATTTGAAGTCAGAACATTGTTCATGTTACAGATGAAAAAAGACAATCACATATAAAGTGATTATAAGCAAAGCCATCAATCTGATCTCCGAGTGCCTTCAGTATGAAGCGAGATATATCATTTTCAAAAAAAAAAAAGCAGTTAATTAAAACCACCCTGGAATTGAAGGTATGGCTTTAATTTAAGGTACTGATTACATGAACATGTCTTTTTTCTACTTCTGAAGTGGATGGCTGAAAGGGGAGACTCAGGAAGTTGGGATTTCATTGCTCTAGAAAGTGATCCGACTACAGAATGACAGTAAGCTCTGCATAAAAAATATACAGCTGTGAAATATGGGGTAGGAAACAACCTGAAATATTTAATTAAGTGTATATTTTAAAAGTGTTGTTAGTGTTGTGCAGACTGAATAAGTAACTTGCAAGCCTTCAGCTTACCTTTCAACCTATTAGAGCAAGAAATCTAGACAAAGCCATAAATAATGGGGGGGACAAAGGCCCAAAAACAGAGATACTTTTTAAATATTGCTCTTAAAGACTTACAAAGTTGATAGAATAACACATTTTGCATTGGCAATAATTTTCTGAAGGGTATAAAGTCCAAAACTCAAAGGCTGCCATTATTTGCTAATTTCAACCCTGAATAACTTGTCAATGATTTTCAAAAAAAAAAACACAATTTTATGAGAAACAGACCAAAAATATGAGGCAAAAATCTGGACTTTCTGCGAAAATCTGTACAGTTGAGAGGTATGACTTCATCATCTTAGTAAATTCCTCTGTATACTGGAGAAGAGTTACATCAAGCAGTGAGTGGTCTCAGACGATCCTAAAACTGGAAATAATTTTAATTTAATTTTATTATTTATTAATTAGATAAGCCCACTGGACTTGCGGCCCTTTTCAAGAATGACCTGGGATTATTCTCTAGTTAAGTGACTTGTTCAGAGTCACAGTTTTTTGCTAGATTAAGTTACAGATACTATATGTGTCAGACATATTAATCTCTCATTGGGTAATTCAGATTTTGTCCTAATAAGTGGTTGCCCAGGTTATAGAGACTGGCATAGTTTTGCAATAACAACAGTGATACAAGGAGTGCAGTCAAAAAGACATAAAAATCCAGAAAGCAGTACACAGGAACTGCATTAATATTATTTCATAATCTGAAAGAAAACTAATCATAAAGAGCACCAAATAATAACAAATAAAAAAAAATCAACAGAGATTCAAACTAGTAATCAATATTTAAGGAAACTGCTTCCTTCAGTGTGAAATTGGAATGGCTTAGCAGCATAAGTTGCTGTCAGTTTGAGTCCATTCATTAATTAAAGTTGCATGTTGCATCTAACAATTTTAATTAAAGCCACACCTTTAAACTCACAATAACAGGTATTAAACATCTCAAAGATCCTCTAATATTCTAAGCTGTTTTAAAGCAGTAGGAAAAGCAAGTAAATATTCTTCAGTGTCAAATAGTCAATAAAAATTATATGACAAACATACCTGTAAAAGTTCCCAGGAAGCAGATGCCATATCCAGTAGTGTTGTAGCCGCGTGTGTGGGCTCCTACTGTATTCCAGCCTCGACCTTCATAAATGTTACCATCCTCTCCTACTAAGAAACTTGGGACAGATGTAAAATTAATAAATTAATGTAAAATTATTTCATTCCAAATCTTAACTAAGGTTTTTTTTATCGAATTTCTTAAGAAAAAACATTCATCCCCAGATATACATTGTACTTTTAATTTCAACTTTCTTTATACAGATGGCAAATTGAATGCTTTCTTAAATTATACCTACTTACATATCACACACTGCCAGCTAGTCCTACAGCAGGTCAGGTAATTAAGATTTTAAAACAATGTAATAAACTTCTCTGTGTGGAAGTTTTTCAATTCCTGTATGTTTAGTTAATCACTATATATTAAAAAGCAGAAAATAAAATCAGCAAATGGTAGTAGAAGTAGTGAAATTAAAAATGTCCTAAATCAAAAAATAAAAACTTATTTTGAAATATTATTAATATTATACAGAATTCTTAACTCTGTTAGGTATTCAGAACTAATCCAAGCAGGGAAGACAGTCTGTTTCCAGTAAAAAAATCCTTTATTAAGTACCCAGGCTGGAAACAATGATGGATTTTCTTAAAATGTATTAACTGAGTTTATGTATGATACTCTCCTTAAACATCAGGATGCGTGCAAAACTGTAGTGAAGAAATCTCACAGATTTCTGGTGAGAAATTAAAAACATTTTCTGTCACCAACTCGTTCATAGGTTCATAGGTAGGTACTAGGCTATCGGCCCAAGGGCCTACATAAGCCTAGCCAGCAAGGTTCCATAGCTTACGCCGCCCAAGAAAGTTATTTTCCTGTGCCACTGTCCAGCAGAGACACAGAAGTGATCTCCGGGGTGTATTTCCTATTTCCCATCCACTCATCAAGATTTTTCTTGAAGAGTGCTAATGAAGAACTTTGCTTGACATAGATGGGTAGCTTGTTCCAGAGTATAGGAAGTATCTGGGATAAGAATCTATCCCTCCAGCGTGTCCTGTTTATTGTGGTGACAAGGTTTAGGTCCCTACAGCATGTAGCTTGGAGGGAATGGGATTTCTTTAGGTGTAGCATGTCCAACAGCTCTGGGTTTGACATAGCTTTATATGTTAGGCAGAGATCACCTAGGAGAAGGTGATATGCTATAGAGTAAAGCTGGAGTTTTTTGATGCGGTCAGTGTAGGGCATTTGTTTGTGGCCAATAATCCTCTTTGTGAGGTACTTCTGTGGCTTTTCCAGCTGCTGCAGATGTCTTGTGAGGTACATTCCGAAAGGGGCGTTGTACTCTATAATGGGTCTAATGAGTGATGAGTAGAGGGGAACAATTACCTCTTTTTTCCTGGATGAGAACCCTTTTATGATGAGGTGTACCACGTAGAAGGACTTCCTGACTACTGTGGCGATGTGACTATCAAAGGAGAGACTACTGTCCACCTGGGTCCCAAGGTCTCTTATCAGTAGATTGCTGCCTATGTGGTAGTTCATGGGTACAGAGTTTATACCAAAGGGGATGACACTGAACTTTTTGGCATTGAGTTTGAGACCATGGCTCTGACACCAGGCATCTGTCTCAGTGAGGCCCTTCTGTAGGATGTCGACATCATTTGGGGACTTGACTATGGCTCCTAGTTTGCAGTCATCTGTGAACTTCGTTAGCCAGAGGCCTTCTGTGTTAGCCTGTACTTCAGAGAAGTAGATACCAAACAGGAGAGGTCCCAGGACTTGTATGTTGATTCCCATGGTTGTAAAGAAATTGTAAAGATCCTACACAACACAGTGACCAGGATGTATTACTGCTTGCATTGTATTCCTTTTTGTTGCCTTGACCTACAGGCACACTGTGGGTTGCTAACTGTATATGTAAGGATATACAGATAACCCCTACATGAATGAGGTTTACACATCTTCATGCATACAGTACATATCAACAGTTTACACACCCCTGTTAAAATGCCATTTTTTTCTGATATAAAAAAATGAGACCACAATAAATCATTTCAAAACTTTTCCCACCTTTAATTTGACCTATATTAGGTGCAGGGAATTATGAAC
This sequence comes from Protopterus annectens, assembly GCF_019279795.1. NCBI lineage: Eukaryota > Metazoa > Chordata > Ceratodontiformes > Protopteridae > Protopterus > Protopterus annectens. The sequence continues at coordinate 818,201,693 of NC_056725.1, forward strand.
AGTTCCAAATATCAGTCACTTTTGGCCCAAAACCTTCAGGCGTCTGCTAGAAAGATGAAGATGAAGAGGAATTTCACCTTTCAACATGACAATGACCCCAAGCATACATCCAAATCAACAAAAGAATGGCTTCACCAGAAGAAAATTAATGTTTTGGAATGGCCCAGCCAGAGCCCAGACCTAAATGCAATAGAAAATCTGTGGGGTGACCTGAAGAGGGCTGTGCACAAGAGATGCCCTTGCAATCTGACAAATTTGGAGCACTTTTGCAATGGAGAGTGGGCAAATATTGTTAAGTCACAATGTGCCATGCTGATAGACTCCTACCCAAGAAGACTTAATGCTGTAATTATATCAAAAGGTGCTTCAACAAAGTATTAGTTTAAGAGTGTGCACACTTATGCAACCAGCTTTTTCATTTTTTATATTGTTCCCCTAACAGATTTGTTTGTTTTTCAACTGAATTGTATAGGTTATATGTCACATTAAAGTTGGGAAAAGTTTTGAAATAATTTATTGTGGTCTCATTTTTTTATATCACAAAAACCTGGCATTTTAACAGGGGTGTGTACATTTTCTATATCCACTGTATGTAAATGTGCAGGTAATACATATACTAAAGTAATGTTTGGAAAGATGTCAGACCAGTGTTTTGCAGGAAGAATTTCCATCACATATGGCAGGTACAGTACCATTGACATGGTGTCACTGTTTCAGTAAAATGTAATGTCTACATCAGGATGGTACTGTCTCTGCAAACATATATGTGAAATATTGTGCTATATGCATGCTTTTACTTAGCATGTGCTTAAGTGATGATATTGCAACTTTTTGCCCAAGACAAGCTTATTATGTTTTTGTCTTCCTATCCATTACAGACCTATGCACATATGATGAATATATACAGCCTATATATATATATATATATATATATATATATATATATATATATGGGTCACCTTCAGATGCCCGACAACGCGTTTTGCCGACACGGAATCCAACGGGACGAAAAGACCGACAACGCAGATGACCGACAAGGTGAGAACCCGATGGACTCGGTAAGTGTGCGATAGAGTGAGGGATTTAGTGTTAGGGAGCGGACAGGTAAGTGTGCGATAGTGAGGGACTGTGGGTTTAGGGGTGGGTTAAGTGAGTTAGGGTTAGGGTGCAGGTAGGGTGTGTGTGCGATAGTGAGGGACTGTGGGTTTAGGGGTGGGTTAAGTGAGTTAGGGTTAGGGTGCAGGTAGGGTGAGTGTGCGGTAGTGTCGGACCTTGGGGTTAGGGGTGGGTAAGTGAGTTAGGATTAGGGTGCAGGTAGGGTGAGTGTGCGGTAGTGTCGGACCTTGGGGTTAGGGGTGGGTAAGTGAGTTAGGGTTAGGGTGCAGGTAGGGTGAGTGTGTGGTAGTGTCGGACCTTGGGGTTAGGGGTGGGTAAGTGAGTTAGGGTTAGGGTGCAGGTAGGGTAAGTGTGCGGTAGTGTCGGACCTTATGGTTAGGGTTTGGGTTAGGGATAGTGGATATGTTATGTAGTGTACTGTGTTGTTTACGTGTAGTGTGTTGGTGTAATGGTTTTCGGTGTTTTGCGTTGTCGGTATTTTTTGTTGTCCGTCTTTTGGTGTCGGTGATTAGTGTGTCGGCGAAACGCGATTTCGAGGATATAAAGGTGATCCATATATATATATATATATATATATATATATATATATATATAGAAAATATATGCCTCACATGAGACTGCTGATATGGAATTAGGATGATGATGTTAGGACTCAATGGCATATACTACAACTGATGGTGGTGATGAGGATGATGGATTTTCTACAACCTATGTATGGACTTGGCCAGTAAAATGCTGACAGGGTCCCGTGTGTAGACAGACATTTGTCACATGATCTGGGGCATATCCATCAGCCTCTATTATCAATGTATGCATCTCCATCTTAGAGGAATAGGTTCTGCTTTTATGTCTGTAAAAACTGTTATTATAACTATATAAAAATATTTTGTATTTATGTTGTATAGCCTTAGTGTCATGAAGGCAGGCTTGTGTTTGTATACTAATTACCAAATAAATGAAATAACATAGAAGTTAGAATCCTGCTCTCCCTCCCCATGCTCAGCCAGATGGTCCTTCCACAGATCACACAGAGTGTTGTGTCACATGCTTGATACCACCTACTGTTGTTGTGTGCTGTTTCCCACCTGGAGTACATGTGGATCTTCTGTGTTTGTGTGTGTGTTTTTTATTACCATTCCCCTCAATGATGTGATAATTTGCATTGCTTTTTGTGAAAAATCCTGCCATTCTGGAATACAATACCTTAGGACATTAGGAACTATAAAGAATACACTGTTTTTAGGAAATTACTAAGATAACATCTATGTGAAATATATATGCACATGTTTTAATGATAATGGCTAATACACATTCATAACCATAAATCATATGTCATTTTTTGCATATCTGTAATACAGCTCTCTATATGTTTGATTAAGTTGCCAAGGATGGTACTATTAATTATAGTCTTGTGGTATATAAATGAAATACAATTCCTGTTTGTGTACTGCTAATAAATATATGTATAGATAAGCTATTTAAGCAACTACCTACAATATCGATTACCATTGCCTGTTATTGTCTGCTTACAATGTCTCTGCAGCATGGCCAGAGTTTTGACCAAAAACGGTCTGTAAACCAGTTCACTTACAAAGTTAACAAGAGTAATAAATAAATAAATAGACAGATAAATAAATGTGTCATAAAAAGGGTTCAGCACACACCAAAAGTTTAATTACTACGCTACAAATCCCTCGGACCATACACACACACTCTCCACCAATACAGATCCTCATTTGTTCTTTGCCTACATGCTAAAATATATCCACATTTCATCCTCTGCCCTGTGTTTCTCATTAACTCCCTTTTGTCTTTCTTTAAATAATGATGGTAACAGTAAAATAAATGTGATTTTCACATCATTGTCATAACACAAACAGGTGATATGCATACATGCCCATGTGTACTGTGCGCCATTTCACACATATGTATGTACACAGTATAATTGCATTTGTGCTATGCAGTGGCATGCATATCATACCACATGCACATGCATATAACATCCTTGGACTGTTATATCACTATCAGTAAAACATAGTATATAGAAGACATACCTTATGCGTGTTAGGCAGTATGTATCATATGTGTTGGCTGTTATCAAGGACATATGCACTGTTCCTAACACACTTCTATGACATGCTAATTGTTTACATTGTTTGATAAGTCACATTGACCATCCCCAACAATTAGCTGTGTTTCTGTTTACAGGAGTACATATGGAGACCTCTCTTCTACCTAGTCCTGCAGCCGATGCTTAGAGTTGCACTTAGTTCAGTATATCCTGTGGATAATACAATGTACCTTACAGTAGGTATACTGGACATCTGTACAAATGTGTGTACATGTTATCATATTTTTCCACCATAAATGACTGTAGTAGTATTTGGTTGGATGTACACAGTGCTTCCTTGTATGTGCATTACGAGTGCTACCTCAGGTGAAAAGACTAGTGTGTTCATTTCTGTTAACTCATTACAGCTGGGTGATGCGTGTAGGTGTTTCTGCAGTTGCATATCCCACTGACACAGCAAGGCATCAAATAGTGCTTGCTCATATTTGCATTAATAGTTTCAAAACCATGCTACATACAAAGTATTAAAAGATTTCATCTTAAAGCTTACAGAATAGCAAACACAACTGAACTATTTGACCTCTTTCAAGTTCAGGTAAAGAGATATTAATTACTATTCATGTAATATTTATTTATATTGCCATGGATTTCATGCTTTTCTAAATATCTCAAAATCCTAGTAGCACAGACAGAACTGTTCAGCCTCATATGAAAGCTTTCAGATGGATGAACAAAGTGCTACTAATATTATGTATAGAAACTTGTGTGGTTGGTGAGATATTGTAAGTTGTTTAGAAAATATTATGAACTTAATAGTTACTACGTTTACTGTGACTTAAAAAACCCAGTTTATACCTAGAACCTAAAGAATACTACCTTGTGCTGTAGACTTTGCCATTTACACATCTTTAGTAACCCCTATAGTTCCAGAGATGTGAACAGCTGTTTGAAATGTGAGGACATAATCTGAGTCTTATCAAAAAGCTTAGACTCTGCCCATTGGAAGTTACAGTACAAACTTCCAGAGCTGCATTGGACGGAACAAGTTAAAGTTTGTGTTGGGGTTGTTGTTTATTCGTATTGCGCATCATGGCGTCATCTATACTACATGTATTTGTTTTCATTCAACAGTTCACCTCATTGTGTCACTGCATCCATATATATACATACGTCTGCGTGCATGTGCGTGTGTGTATGTGTGTGCACTCAAAATACTTTTTATGTTTGGTGCACCATTTTGCCCCCCATCCTATCTGTACAGACATGTATCATACTGTATGCAATGCATTGCATTCTAAAGACATGCACCTGGAGTGTTTCCCCCGGGTCTCCGCTGAAAACAGGCCCTGTCCTAGTCGGACTTTCCCAGCCAACAAATGTTAAATAAATACATAAATTTAGCTCATTTCTCACAGCATCTGTTTGGATGTGTGCCATATATGGATAAACATTTTCTGTTGTTGGTCATTGACATGAGTACTGTTGTGTTCATGTACACAAAACAGCAATGCCTTATTCCAGCTGTGATTTCATACTGACCTATATAAAATGAGTCAGAGGGTTTAATGTGTGATCTGTGTGTCAAAGAGTGTGATCTCCTGATAGTTTTAATTGTACTATGTCTCTTTATCAGTATACTGTGCAGCTGAGCTATTGTGTACAAAGAGGCTGGTTCTCATAACATGTCATATACACTCTTTACGGACATTAATTTTTGGACACACACATGTGGACCAGGTACCTTGCTGATGTATGTTTCCAACATTTGTAAGTGCCAAATAAGACTGCATTCTGTCGACACAGTGGCATTGCTTATCAATGGACTTGCATTTTGGTCATGCTTCACATCTGCTGTTGCTGCCACTTTCCATTACTAAATCATCTCACAGTACTTAGTCAGTTCTTTGTAAGGTGCATATCCCTGTGCACTGATCATTGTTGCAATTTGTGCCTTTGCAGTTGTAATGCATCACGGGCTGCATTTCATCTGTACATAACCACATGCATGGATCTACACTGGCCACATACTTACGCATCTGCCACTGCACCATGCCATTACTATATGACGTACAGATGTGCCAAAATGCTATGTCTCCACTATGGTATGTAATGTGTTGTGTATAATGCTTGCTAGCAGCTTCCACTGATGGCAGCATCTCTGTATAAATGTGGACTATATCCTGATAAGGCAGTCATTAGTCTGAAAGCTCTTTGTTATTTTTGGCCATGGCATGTACAATATTTTTCCTTAACTATTTCTGTTTTTGATATTTGGGATTTCCTCTTCTTAGTATGGGGATCTTTGGACCAAGAAGCCACAGCCAGAAAGAGTATTACTCACCTTTGAAAAGTTTGCAGTCTCCTTTGTTGAAGGAACGTATACAAGCTATTTCACTTATTTGTTATTTGAAACTTTCTACCAAAATACTTCAAACAGGAAAAACTCATCCATGAAAACAACCTAAAATAAATTGTGTATTGCACTGTAACAATATAAACCAAACATAAAATGCTTCTTGTGTAAATAAAACCTGTATCTTTTTCATCTTAAATAATATCTTACTCTGACAAAGAGATCCATCAGTTGCTATGTCCAAATATACTCTTGTTTGCTCTCTCCAAGTTTCCTCCATTCATACCTTTTTCTTTTCATTTTTATTTTTAATATTTATTTACTTACCCATTAACTGGAGGGGTAAATTGGTTCTTGGACCCTCTTTAGTCATGACCCAGCCATTAATTAAACATACACTGGTAAAACTGACACTGTTGATAAAATGACATATTAGAAATTTAACTTAATCTCGATTTGCATAGAATGATAACAGCTAAATTAATAAATCTGATTTACATTTGCTTTATTTCCATAAAAAATCTAAAAGATGTGGTGGTATATATGATTAGGTGTGGAGACCCTAAGGGATAATTTAAGTAACTATGTTAGGTGACTTAGAAGATGCTGCAATATTTGATATCAGTATACTTCCTTGATGGTGAGTTTTGTGTGGATGAGTTCTCTGTTTCGTCTTACAGCCTCTGCATCCCTCTCTCTCTCTCTCTCTCTCTCTCTCTCTATATATATATATATATATATATATATATATATATGGTTCTACCTCACATAAACGAAACACCACAACACCGACAACGCAATCACCGACACCACATAACCGACAGTACAAAAACACGAAATCCCACATGCCCGACAACGAAATAACCGACGGTACACAAACACGAAACCTCATACACTTCACACACCACAATCAACAACCAAAACACATTCCCCGTCCAAAACCACATACACAACACAAGCACACCAAAATCCTTACAAACCCACACTAAACCTCACATACACAACTACCTACAACCCTGACCCAAACCCTAACCCTAAGGTCCGTCACTGCACACTTACCTGACCCGCTCCTAACCCTAACTCACTTATCCGCTAACCCAAACACAATCACTACCGACACTTACCTGACCCGCTCCTAACCCTAACTCACTTATCCGCCTAACCCAAACACAATCACTACCGCAAACTTACCTGACCCGCTCCCTAACCCTAACTCACTTAACCCACCCCTATCCCCACTTACCTTACTCGCACCCTAACGTCCGTCACTACCGCATACTTACACAGCCTTTTCCCATTTCGGCATCCTCGGCGTCGGTGCTTTCATCCGTCGGGTCGGTCTTCTGCTTGTCGATCTTCTAGGTCCCGTTGCGTCGGTCTTCTGCACTGTCGATCTTCTGGGGCTCGCGATTTCCCTGTCGATGTTCCGGCATGTCGTTGAAGTGAGGTAGAACCATATATATATATATATATATATATATATATATATATATATATAAATAAGTTTGTGTGTGTATGCACACAAATATGCATGCACTGTCTGTGATATGTGACATACTTCATAATTTTGGGTGTTCTGTACTTGGGAATGTGGATTTGCTCAATTGCTGGAACTACTGTATTTTTTTCAGAGTAGTATATTATTTAAATGCATGCCTATTTGGTGCACAAGTTCTTACATAACTGTAAGATGTTGACATTGTGAAATGGGTCAGTATACCTTGTAACCACAATACACTCACTGGTGTATCTGTAGCTTGCTGATAAGATGTCACAACTTCCTGCTTGCTTTTTGACATACAGGTGGCAGACACACTTGTGTACATGTGGTTCACTGAACAGCTGTCCAGGGTTCCAAATGTTCTTTTGCAGCTTACATACTGTGTACAGTGTCCTATGTTTAATAACAGTACTGTGTGAATCCAATAGTTACACATCATTTCCAATGACATTTACTCATGCAAATAATTAGCTGCCATTTCCCATTCCCCATCTGCAGTAACAGTTACACTCCATTACATCACTGGAGTTCATATCATACATGTTCAAGTGTAACAGCTTGAGCTTCAGATGCTTGTGTCAGAATAACTCTTCTCATATATTAGTAAGATGCTAATGCTTGTATGTGCTTGTGTTGTAGGTAGTCGATTTCTGAGTCTCCTTCAGAAAGAGTAAGACAGGCTTTACTTGGCCTGTCAGTGATCACTCTGTCTTGTTGGTGTAGCAACCTCAATCTAAGAACAGGAAACTAAGAGAGCCATGTGAGGTACAGTGGGGCAAAAATGCTTATTTTTGACTAGTCACATTTGCTTGTATCATAATAAGCCTAAGTATGTGTTCCAAGTTACTGTATACACAAGCTTGTGCTAATTAAGTATCATTTGCCAATCATATATGATCAGAGCTCAGTTGTGAAGAGGAGATATTATGGAACTGCATCCTGAAACAGTGAACCTGGCCAACAGTAAAGTAATTAGCAATGGCTGTGTCACAGTGTCTGATTCCCCAGTTCACTTCCTGGCTGGGGAGTTTTCTGTTTGGAGTCTGTATGTCTTTTGTGTGACAAAGTGATTTACATTAAGAGCTCTTGTTTCCTTTCACACCCCAAAGACAGCTCTCCAAATTTCCTGTAAGTGTAAGTGTGTGTGTGTGTGTGTGTGTGTGTGTGTGTGTGTGTGTGTGTGTGTGTGTGTGTGTGTGTGTGTGTGTGTGTGTGTGTGTGTGTGTGTGTATGCTTCAATGTTATAGGAGCTTTTCTTTTCTTGTTATGTATACATGCCATTCTACTCTTCTCAGTTTGCATTCGTAACAGCATGCAAATATCAGCCGATCTCAGTAAATAAGACCACTGCATTTCTGAGTGCCACTGCACTGTTTGTACTTGTATGACAAACTATGTTACAGTCTAGGATGTATAAACAATTGAATTGCCTTTACACTGTCAGAACTACATAGCCATTGTGTGCTACAATGTGCCTGTGTGCACTGTCCACATATCCACTTGCAGTCTGCACATTCTTTGGCATGTATGCTGATAGTTTCATGTATGGAAAATAGAAGTTATGTCTTACCATAACGTTCTATCTGCATTGTTGATCCTCGTTCAGTCATTACACATGGGTATCGGGGAACCGAGCCAGCCATTTTCCAAGCTCGCGTCAGCTTCAAACTCTCGAGCTAAACTCTTACCCACAAACCTCTCCCTGTTACCTCAGATTGAGTTTGCAAGTCAAAGAAGGTAGAGGCTACCTCTGGTCAAATAACCTAAGAGAACCGGATGGTGAGATCCACTAGAAACCACAGGAGGGGGAAGGAGGGAGGGTTGTAATGACTGAATGAGGATCAACAATACAGATGGAACGTTATGGTAAGACATAACTTCTTTATCTGATATTGTTAATCCTCGTTCATTCCTTACACATGGGACAGAGTCCCCAGCTACCTCTATTCCTGGGAGGCTCTCATGGAAGGACATTCCTGAGCACCATAGAATGAAAAGATGCTCTTCCCCTGGAGGCCAAATCTAATTTGTAATGATTGATGAGGGTATGAGGCGTAGCCCAAGATGCAGCTGCACAGATGTCATGTAAAGAAGCTCTGGCATGGAAGGCAGCAGAAGTTGCCACCGACCTTGTTGAATGAGCTTTCATGGTAGTAGGCAATGAAATATTATGTTGTGTATAAATAAAGGTCTCACAGTCCTTCAACCATCTAGCTAATGTAACCTTAGCAACAGCAGATCCTAATCTAGGTCCAGAAAAGGCCAAAAATAACTGGTCAGATTTACGAAAGGGTTTAGTCCTGTTTACATAAAAATGGATTTGCCTGTGTATAGGTTATGTAGACAATACTCTCCTCTGTTTGAATGATTGGGAAAGAAAACTGGCAATTCAATGGCTTGATTAATGGACATTTCAGAGATCACTTTGGGCAGAAATGATGGATTAGTTCTCAGAGACACTCTATCTCTATGAAAAATAAAGTATGGACTCTTGATACATAAAGCTTGAAGTTCAGATTTATGTCTGGCAGAAGTAATAGTGACCAAAAACAAGGTTTTCCATGACAAATACTTGAAGTCGCAAGAAGAGGCTGGTTCGAAAGGTGACATTGTCAGAGCTTGTAGAACTAATGATAAATCTCATGATTGAATAGATTCTCCAAAAGTTGGCTTCAGAGAATTCACACCTTTTATGAAGGTCTTGCACAATTTATGGGACATAAAAGAGGAATCTTGGACATCCTCATGAAAATTAGAAATTGCAGCTAAATGAACTCTAATGGTAGAGGCTGATAGACCCGATTGAAAAAGGTTGGCCAGATAGTCTAGTATTATCGACACTGGTGCTGAAAAGGGGTCTACTTTTTTATCTTTCAGCCAACAGGTAAGTCTTTTCTACTTGCTCAGATAAGTAATTCTAGAGGAAGACTTATGAGAAGCAATGAGACTATCACGTACTGGTAAAGAAAGATCATTCTGCCTGGCAATCAAGAGAATTGGAGTAGCCAAGCCATGAGCTTCAGGCTGTTCAAGTTGGGATGAATCAGGTTCTGTGGGTGAGAGATCAACTCCGGGGTTGGATGGATAATCCATGGTCGATCTAGTAGGTGAGGCCAAAGGAAGGAGAACCAAATCTGTCGAGGCCAATATGGTGTTATGAGGATCACCTTGCTCTTCAACTGACGGGCTTTCTTCAGAAACTGGGGAATGAGGGGAAAGGGTGGAAATGTATAAAGAAGACCCAAGGGCCAATCATGGACTAGAGCGTCCCTGGGTGACTGTCCCGGAGGGGGAATCAGGGTGAAGTAGTTGCTGCATTTGTAGTTGGTCGGGGATGCAAAGAGGTCACAGCAAGGACAGCCCCATCAGTGGAAGATCTCCGCCACTATCAAGGGATTCAGGGACCACTCATGAGGTTGAAGAATGTACTTGCTGAGTCTGTCTGCTATCATGTTGGAACTCCCGGGAATGTGCGTTGCTAGAAGAAAACGGTCGGTAGCCATCGCCCATTGCCATATCTTCATGGCCTCTCAACAAAAGGGGTAAGATTTGGTTCCACCTTGCTTGTTGATGTACCAGACCACCGCCATGTTGTCTGATTGAATCGCAATTGTCCCAGACGGCAGCAGGAGATGGAATGCTTGCAATGCCAGAAGCATCGCCCTCAGCTCTAGAAATTTTATATGCAGATGGGCCTCCAGTTCGAACCAAGTGCCTTGGACTGTCTGTCCCAGACATAGCCCCTCCACCCCATCAGAGAGGCATCCGTGGTCACTCTGGCCTTGGGTTGCTGGGGGAAGAAGGGGCGAGATCATTGTGAGAGATTGTGTGTCATCCACCAATTTAAATCCTATTTGCACCTGTGGGTTACTCGAATCATGGCTGAAAGAGGATGCTGAAAAGGATACCATTGGGTGAGCAGTAGCCATTGTAGAAGCCTCATGTGAAACCTGGCCAGGGGAACAATGCTGATGGAGGCTGCCATGGAACCCAACAGCTGTAGAACCGAGTGAGCCGTGGATTTTTCCCTTGAAAGGATTGGAATTAGTTGTTGCTTTATCCTTAGAATTCTGTGCTCTGGAATAGCAGCTCTGCAGTTTTTTGTGTCCAAGATAACCCCTATGAATTCTGTTGACTGAGATGGGGTGAGATTGGATTTTTGCCAGTTTATGGTTATGCCTAGCCTTTGAGCAGTGAGGAGAGAGTATGCCAGGGCTTTTTCCAGTAGATGTCTGGTGGGGGCAGAAATGAGCCAGTCATCTAGGTATGGAAACACCTGGAATCCTTGAAGTCGCAGGTGAGCTGTGACAACTACCATGCACTTTGTGAACACTCTGGGGGCTGTAGAGAGTCTGAAGGGCAGTACTCTGAACTGGTAGGGACTGGCTCCTGCACAGAAGTGCAGAAATCTTCTTGATGGCCTGGCCACTTTTATGTGGTAGTACACATCTTGAAGATCTATAGAGCACATCCAATCATCTTTTTCCAAAAGCAGGAAGATAGACTGTATTGTGACCATCCAGAATTTTTGTACTCTCACAAACTTGTTCAATACACTGAGAGCCAAAATTGGTCTCCAGTCCCCGGTTTTCTTTGGCACCAGAAATAGTCTTGAGTAGAATCCGGATCCTATCTGGTCTGGAGGGACTATTTGGATGAATCTCTTTCTTAGCAGCTTTTCTATCTCTAGTGCTGCTTCTTCCCTTTGACTGGGTGGAACGTCGGGAAGATTTTTTGAAGGAATGGGACAAAGATCGAAGGGGATATGATAACCTATGGTTGTAATCCTTTGTACCCAAGAATCGGTGGTGATGGTTAGCCAGGCAGAAGGGTACAAGGAGAAACTTCCCCCAACCAACTCTAGAGGAAAGGAGTTAAGCCGCTCTTTAGGAGCGCTGGTAGGATTGACCAGGGAAAGAATCCCTGGAACCCTGGTTACGCAGACCCCCCTCTGCCCCGAAAGGAGTGTCTTCCCTGTGAGTTTTCCCCTCTGCCTCTGGGGGAGAACTCGGCCTGTGTGTCATGGAAAGGACTCTGAGATTTCTTGAACCATATCTTCCCACACTTTTGGTTTCAGGAGAAAGCACATTGAGGGGAAGAATAATGAACACCTATGGCAGAAATGGTCTTACCATCCTGTTCACATCTGGCCAGTGTGCTTTTAACTTTGGGCCCAAACAATGAGGAGGCCTCAATGGGGGCATTAAGAAAAGAAGACTTAAAGGGTTCCACGAAGTTGCACAAGCGCATCCAGGCATGTCGTCTCAAGACCGCAGCTGAACCCGCTGCCCTAGTTGCTCCTTCTGATGCATGAGATATCAGTCACATAGAGGAGTTAGATATAGCTTCAATGGTGGCCAGCTGAGAGGCCACTTTGTCACGGACATCATCAGACATGGCACTAGCCAAGGTTTCAGAGAGCTCAGAAACCAGATCCCTTTGAAGCCTGGTAAAATGTGCCATATAATTCAGAGACCTGATAGCAAAGGTCGCTGAAGCAAAGGTGCACTTCCCTATCCTGTCCAGGGCCCAGGAATCTCTGTTAGGTAGATGGACAGTCTGGCTTTCTTCTTCTGCCAGGTCCTTTTTTGTTGCAGCCGCCACCACCAAAGCATCCACAGGTAAACCTTTGGACCAATGGGGATCCGAAGCAGGAGGGGACAAGATCTTATCTGGCCTCTGGGGAATAGCTTCAATGGTATCAGGAGCCTTCCAAACATGCTGCATGATGAGCCAGACAAGTTCATTGGCAGGTGGAGTAACCCAGGAGGTAGGGGGCCGGGCGCGAAAGGCCTGCAGAAACACAGATTCCTCCGATGTCAGATTAGAGGACTGCCAGTCACCTCGCTGTGTCAGGATTTCGAGGATATCACCAAAGGATACCTCAGAGGGTGACCGAGGGGATCCTTCCCCCTCATCAAAATCTGTGTCTTCGGTGAGGGACTCCTCTGTGGAGTCCATGTGCTTCCTTTTACATGAACATTTCCAGTGGACCTCCTCAGTGGGAGAAGCTGGAGAAGACAGTAGAAAAGGGGATTCCTGAGGGAATATGTCCTGTGGCCCTTGCACCTGGTGTCCGCTAGGTGCGACTTGTGAAACCAGTGTACCAGAGAAGGGTGGAGGTATAGACAGTCCGGTATCGCCAGCAGCAGCGAAAGCCTTCTCCATCAGTTGGAAGGCTGGTCCACCCGAAGAGGAGTGCATGTCTAGGACAGGGGTCACCCCTCCCCCAAGTGGCTCACCCTGCCAACCCGGACTCCCTGGATGGCTGTGGAGCAGCAAACTATGCATGTCACAACTGACATCCTGGGTCATAGCAAAACTTTCCTGCCACAAAGGCAACTGCAGTTCCTTAGTGAGATCCATAAAGGGGACCTCAGAAGGGAAAGACTGTGCTATATCCATGGACTTCAAAGGCACTGAAGGAGGAGAATAAGAAGGGGTCTTTGGAGATGGGTGATCACCTCCCAAGGAAGGATAGTTCCTGAGGGGTGGGATACATCTGGCCAAGAGTACCTGGTCCACAAGACGCAACACATCATGTTCAGAAAGGCTTCTAGTGGACCTCACGGAGACTGAGGGAGAAATAGGCCTGTCCACAGAAGAGGCAGACTCGGTGCCCATCACATCTGTCTGCACTGAGGACAATAGTGCTGAGAGAGACTGGACTACTGTTGCCTGCACCGAAGAAGTCATCGGTGCCAAGTTCATGGTCTGCACCAACATAGGGATCGGTGCCGAAGTGGTTGTCAGTGCCAAAGCTGGAACCAACAAAACTGGAGTCAACAATAATGGTGTCAGTTCCAAGGAAGATCTCGGAGCCGACACGTCAAAGTCTGCGCCGACTGGACAGTCGGTGCCGATACAGTGGTAATAGTCTGAACCGAGGAGCCCCTCAGTGCCGATATATGGAAGGCTGCAGGAGAAGACAGAGCCGAAATCACTAATGGAGCCAAATGCCTTGGTGCCGAGGGTCTAGGAACCGAAAGCACAGGGGCTGACTGAGTGAGTTCCGGAGCTGAAACTTTAACATTTTTAGGTTTTGGTTGGTGGGAGTTCCCAGCCGGGGATGAAGGCAAAGATTTTGAAAAATTATATTGAGCTGCTTGCTTACTGTGGGATTTGAAGTCTTCTTAAGACACACAGTCTGGCTGTGCTGTTTACTGCTGAATTAGAGACACATAGCTCTGCATGACTCCATCTGTAGTCTGTTTAAAGCACCAAGCCTTTCAAATTGCACACTGATAAAGAAATATATTTTGCAGCTATAAGCACAGTTACAGATAACTTATTTTATAACAAACCACACGTAGTTTGTCAGATTTGTAGCATATATTTACAAAGTTTTCCTTCATTACAGATATGAATGATGACTTCTACAAAATACATCTCTCTGTCCTTCTCTCTCATAACTGAATTACTACAATAGCTATATACAGAGCTAGTCACGCACACATTTCCTCTTGGTATGTTTTTCTGGCCTTATGTGGGAAGTCACATAATGTCTGTTTTTAGACTTTTCTATTGTCCTTTTGTGATTTAAGCACTCTTGCTGATGTGAGGATGCCATTCTGAAAGGAAACATTTGTATAAGCTGTTCCTACTGGAAAAACATCACGTATTGTTGAATTTATAAAAAAGGATATCTGTTAATTGATATTTGTTCTACAAACATGAGAAAATCATGTAATGCTTGTTTTCCAGTATTGCTTTCTTAGGCATTTTCAGATGCTGTGAAGAGAAGCCTATCTGTTATACATATAGTATGAATGCACATTGTAAACTCTATACATATATTCAAGCAAACTTTTTCTTTCAACATATTTACAACAGAATTAATTTCAGCCTTATATTCATAATATCTAACAGATTTAGCCTTAGTAGGAACTTCCAAGATTTTCTTATGGGCTCTAGAAGGGGTTGAGGCCTCCGACCCAGAAATAGCCTCTGAAAAGGGAGATTTTAGAAGTCCCTTCAGTAACAGCTTGTTTTTCCTTTCCAACAAGGTTCTATTAGAAAAGTTCTCACAAATAGTACAGGGTGGGTCAACAGACAAATGGGAAGCTCACAAACAATAAACACACAAAGAGTATGCATCAGAAGTAGGCAGTTTGTGTCCACAATCAGAACACCACTTAAACCCGGACTACCTTTCTTATCTGCCATGACAGCAAATTAATTAATAGAAAAGGTACCAGCAATGGTACAAGAGAGTACCCGAAGGTATGAGAGAAAAGGGAAAAAGATTACCAAAGATGGTAAAGATAGAATACCTTGAGGTAAAAGTGGTAAAGAAAGAAGCAGAAAAACCTGAAGAAAATATATACGCTAGATGCAATAGGGTAAGAGACAATAAAATATGAACTTTTCTGACAGAAAAGTAATCTGTAAAAATATTAAACAACAAATGACTGTACATAGCTCAAGAGAAGTAGCTTGACATGACCGAATGGCAAAGCGGCAAACAAAATCTGAGGTAACAGGGAGAGGGGGATTGTGGGTAAGAGTTTAGCTTGAGAGTTTGAAGCTGACGTGAGCTTGGAAAATGGCCGGCTCGGTTCTGAGCTCAGAACCAATACCTATGCGTAAGGAATGAATGAAGATTAACAATATTAGATTATAATTTTCAATACATCAACGTAATTTACTTGACAAGGCCAGTCATGTAAAATCCTCAAAGACATAAATTTCACTTTAAGGGCTTAGGTTTTTTTAAGCACATAACATTTTAAAAGACGAGGAAGTTTTAAAAGAGTGAATCTTGTTTAACATAAAGAAACAATTTGCACTGTAACTGATAACTTCATCTAAAAAATTGTCAAAAACTTTGAAAATCAGTTCAGGATTACACTGCAGAACAGAACAACAGACTTAGACCAATGAGTATACATGGTACATTAAGGCTGACAAATGACTCATGTAGTTCCTGACTTTACTTCTTAATTTACTAGTTAGACTTAGCAGCAGCTCATTGCAGTGCTTTCAGCCTATCAGTATTCCAAAGAGTTTCTATGAAATAAATCATATTCTTCACGCAACTGTAATCATGAAACATCTATTTTAGAGTGTCTGCCCTTTGGGGTTGTGGTACATCAGCCCAAGTCATATCCTGCTCCAGATGGATCATTGAATCTAACTTTGTAGTCAGTTCATTGGTTTATGCTTGTCAGTTTAACATCACAATCTTTGGCCTGGCAAGTTCTGCTTGGTACTGTCTACCTGTGTGGGGGCTTGAAAACCCAAGCTTACTGACAGATTCTTCTGCTTGGTCATTGTGAACTGTTTCTTAGCCACTTCCTGGCACAATGCCTCATGCGATACAGTATGGCATGTAAATCTGGAAATACAGATCCATTTCTGGTGCACACTACAGCATAGTTGTTAAGATTACGTCTACAGTTCACTTTCTGCCTGTGTTTTATCTCCACACAAGCAGGGCAGGCATAAAAAAAACGAACTTACAATTTAACGCAACCCTTAGGATGCTACAATATCGTTCCAGTATTGTGTAGTTTCCAGAAACCTTCTTGTACTTTTTAAAACTTTCATTTCCTTGCCTTGGAATCAAAGGAAAGGAAAGCACACTCACTTATTTTTAGTTTAACTTCTCACATAATTCACAGAGGAAATTTTCTTCACCTGCATGACATATCACAGACACAGAGAAATCTGTAGTTCACCCTGTCAGGTACTGCTGAAAATCTTGCATGGGTAATCAGTCCTGCTGATGTTAGGAGCTCAGCAGCTGCCATAAAAAAGACAGGAAGCTATGAAACTGTTTCCACTATCTTAATTGTAGATAGGGAGTGGAACAGTATCAGTGTACTTAGTTGATAGGGTTGTCACCTGTGTGTGTGTGTGTGTGTGTGTGTGTGTGTGTGTGTCTCTCTCTCTCTCTCTCTCTCCCTCTCTGCATAACAGTACTGATTTGGGCATTTCTGTCTTGTTGGAGTGGGGGTTATGACAAATGGTGAATGTGTTATTATACAATGACTGGCCATTAGCATTCAAAAAGTAGCACACTGATTGGTCAGCCCAACCAATGTGCCCATTGTAAATCCGAGCATATACTAGTGGAAAAAGGTATGGTCGCCCAACTTTTTTCCATTGATATATATACTGTAACTTTTAAATTAAAAAAAATAAATAAAATTAAAAATCTGGAGTCCATACATATGAGAGAGACAGGACAAAGAAAATACTAGGAAAATAAGGTCTGTTATTCAAAAAAAAAGAAGTTATGTACTCACCATAACGTTCCATGTTTGTTGTCCATCTCACCGTTCATTCTTACAGTGATGGGTTCAGAGCTGATCCTCAGCTCCGACTCGGCCGAATACTTAACTGAAGATCTCAAACTTGGCTCCTGGCAAGAAGGTATCCCACAATGCAGTGATGTAATTCCCCAGATCTTGTTTGCTGCTAATACTGAGCAATACGTACACTATATACATATCTACAAATGTATACATATAAACAAATGTGCAAGTCCATACCAAAAAGTACTGGAAGGAGAAACAAGCTGAGACAAAGAGCCCCTGAGGTAGTGGAGATCTACCAGGCCAACAAGAAGTCTTTGGCAGGGGGAAGGAAGGAGGGTGCGTAAGAATGAATGGCGAGATGGACAACAAACATGGAACGTTATGTTGAGTACATAACTTCTTTATGTTATGATGTCCTATCTTGCCTTCATTCTTACAATTATGGGACAAAGTCCCTAGCACCTTTTTTCTAGGTGGCCCACGGGAATATACCTTTAAGCACTATGGAACCAAAGGATGCCCTGTCCCTGGAGGACAAATCCACTTTGTAATGAGTAATAAAAGTATTTGGAGTAGACCAAGTAGCTGCTCCACAAATATTATCTATGGGAATTCTGGCTTGAAAGCCAGATGACATAGCTAATACTCTAGTGGAATGAGCCTTTACTTTGAAAGGTAAATCCTTGCTATTAAATTTGTAGATAAAATAATACAATTTGAAAGCCAATTAAAAAGAGTGATTTTTGAGACTAAGGATCCTTTTTTTTGCATCAGAAAAGGATACAAATAATTGGTCAAATTTTCTGAAGTCTTTGGTTCTATGCAAACAGAATCTGAGTTGTCTGTGCACGTTCAGTTGGTGTAATTTGTACTCTGCCTTGCTGCTATGCTGAAGAAAGAATACTGGAAGTTCTATGGATTGGTTTATGTTGTTTGAAGAAGCAACTTTTGGTACAAATAAAGGGTTAGTATGTAAGTATACCCTATCCTTATCAAATATCAAATATGGTGGTTTAACAGAATGAGCTTGCAACTCTGACACCCTTCTAGTGGAAGTTATAGCCACTAAAAATAAGGTCTTCCATGAAAGAAACTTGAGTTCTGAAGATGAAAAAGGCTTGAAGGGAGGTAAAGTGAGATGGGACAAAACAAAATTTAGATCTCAGGGAGAAAGGGGTTCCTTAAAAGGAGGTCTTAGTAAAGAAGCACATTTTAAGAAGGCTCTACTCAACCTGTGTGACATTAAGTTTGAAGAAGTATCACCAATATGAAAATTTGAAATTACAGCAAGTTGAACTTTGATGGTTGCTGCAGCTGAGCCTTGTTGAAACAGTTCTGCCAGAAATTCCAAAATGGAGTGAATAGGTGCAGAGAATGGATCAATGTTCTTATCTTGAGCCCACAGGGAAAACCTCTTCCATTTGCTAGAATAAAGCTTTCTAGTGGAAGCTTTATGGGAGGACATTAAGATATGTCTAAGAGTGGGAGGGAAATTGTGAAGCCTGACTAAATTGGGAAGTGGAGTAGCCAAGCTGTCAATTTTAGGGTGTGAAGAGATGGATGAAGCTCCCCCGACATGAGTCAGCAGATTTGGCACTGGGTCCAGGATCCAAGGCTTCTCCTGAAGGTGGGGCCACAGGAAGGGGAACCAAACTTAGCGAGGCCAGTAAGGGGCAATGAGAATTATCTTGCTTCCAGAGCTTTGAGCTTTCTGAATTACTCTGGGTATGAGAGGAAATGGTGGAAAGGCATATAGAAGTCCCGAGGTGCAATCGTGAGCTAGAGCGTCCCTCGGAACTAGAGTAAAGTAGTTGCTGCACTTGGCATTCCTGGGAGTAGCAAAGAGATTGCAGCAAGGCTGTCTCCATGTCTGAAAAATCATTTCCGCTACATTGTAATTGAGAGACCACTCATGAGGCATTAGAATTGCTCTGCTCAGCTTGTCCGCTATCATGTTGGACTTCCCCGGAATGTGCATTGGGATTAGAAAGGGATGGGAAGAAACTGCCCATTGCCATACTCTTAGGGCTTCTTGACACAGGGGGTAGGATCTGGTTACCCCTTGCTTGTTTATGTACCAAACCACAGACATACTGTCTGACTGGATCGCAATAGTCCCTAGAGGGAGAGAGTCTTGAAGTGCTTGCAATGCAAGAAACACTGCCCTCAGCTGTAGAACATTTATATGCGAGTGAGCCTCGTGATCTTGCCATGTACCTTGAACTGTTCTTCCCAGATAATGCCCCCCACCCTGTCTGGGACACGTCCGTGGTCACTGTAGCTATTGGTTGAAGTGGAACAAAGGGTCTGCCTATTGTGACATGAGTGGAGTGTATCCACCATCTCAAGTTGTTCTTTCAAGATTCCGTTATTCTGGTCAGATGAGACATTGTAAGCTCTTGAAGTGACCATTGGGAGAATAATAGCCATTAAGTATCCTTATGTGCATTCTGGTAAGAGGAGCTAGCGTAATCGTGGAGACTATTATTCCTAATAAGCGTAGAATTACTTTTGCTTTCACTTTGTCCATGGGAAGGATGTGAAATATTTGCTGTCTGAGAGCTATGACTCTTTCTGTTGGAAGACATGCTACCATAGATGAAATGTCTAGATCTGTGCCTATGAATGTAATACGTTGACAGGGCAACAAGGCAGATTTTTGCAAATTTACTGTAATGCCCAAATGATTGCAGATGTCCAAAGTTAGATCCCTGGCTTGTAGGAGTAGATGCTTGGTGGTGGCAGATATCAGCCAGTTGTCTAGATAGGGAAACACACGGAATTCTAGATGCCTCAGGTGAGCCATGACTACTGTCATACATTTGGTGAACACTCTGGAGGCTGTAGTGAGACCAAAGGGCAGAGCTCTGAACTGATAATGGCTGGTTCCCAGCCAGAAGCATAAGTACCTTTTTGATGTCCTGTCCATTTTTATGTGGTAGTAAGCATCTTGAAGGTTTATCGGGCACATCCAATTGTCTTTCCCTAAAAAGGGGAGTATAGACTGCAGTGTCACCATTCGGAACTTAGACTTCTTGAAAGAATCGTTTAACTTGCTTAGGTCCAATATGGACCTCCAGTCCCCTGTTCTTTTTGGCACTAAAAAGAATCTTGAGTAAGTTCCAAATCCTATTTGGTCTGCAGGGACTTCTTGGATGACTCTTTTTTGGAGCAACTTTTGAACCTCTATAGTTGCTTGTTCCCTTAGATTGGGTGGAGCATCTGGGAGTGTTTTGGTCTTTGGGACAGGTATGCAAAAGGGGATGGCGTATCCTCTGGATATTATGTTTAGTACCCATTTGTCATTTGAGCTTCAGACTTCATATCCTTCAAAAAATGCATGTTAACACAGATCCTATTAATCTAGCAACATTCTACGTTTATAGGAGCAATATTTAAAATTTGTCCCTATTTTTGGGCCTTTTCCCATACATTATTTTCGGCTTTATCTAGATTTCTTGCCCTAAGAGGTTGAGAGGTATGAGTCACACCAAGAGCTGTTTTCATGCCAAAGGACTTTATCTGCTATTTACTACTGTCTGTAGTAGTAGGAAGATGTTTTTTCTTTTGTTATCTTAAATGTTGGAGAAATATGCTTGCTATTTTTGCTCAGAAGTATTTTGCAAGCACTGTAAAAAAGTACAACTATCTGTTCTTGGATTTTTTAGGAGATTTTTTAAACTGAGGCACATCTTAAAGCTTACACAATAGCAAACACAACTCAACTATTTGACCTATTTCAAGTTCAGGTAAAGAGATATTAATTACTATTCATGTAATATTTATTTATATTGCCATGGATCTCATGCTTTTCTAAATATCTCAAAATCCTAGTAGCACAGACAGAACTGTTCAGCCTCATATGAAAGCTTTCAGATGGATGAACAAAGTGCTACTAATATTATGTATAGAAACTTGTGTGGTTGCGGAGATATTGTAAGTTGTTTCAAAAATATTATGAACTTAATATATTGTTACTATGTTTACTGTGACTTATAAAACCCAGTTTATACCTAGAACCTAAAGAATACTACCTTGTGCTGTAGACTTTGCCATTTACACATCTTTAGTAACCCCTATAGTTCCAGAGATGTGAACAGCTGTTTGAAATGTGAGGACATAATCTGATAAGGTTGTGAAGGTACAGAAAAATGTATTCCAACGGCAGAGAGAGTTTTTTCCTTCTTGCTCGCATTGGGTTAGAGTGTCTTTAACTTTGGGTCCAAAGAGTGAAGAACCATCAAAGGGGGCATTAGTAAAGGTAGACTTGAAGGGCTCTGCAGAATTACACAAGCGGATCCAGGAGTGTCTCCTAAGGGAAACTCCAGAACCCGCTGCCCTGCTCACTCCATCTGCTGCATAACACGTGAGCCTCATGGAGGTGTTGTCAATGGAATTTAAGGTGGACAGCTGGGAGGAGACCTTTTCATTCACCCCCGCAACTACTGAACCTTGTAGAGTATCTCCTAGCTCTTTCAGGAGATCTCTTTGTAGCCTCATAAAATTGGATAAGTAATTCAGCAATCAAAGAGAAAAAGTCGCTGAAGAAAAGATATGCTTCCCGTATCTGTCCATCGTTCTTGAATCTTTATTCGGAGGATGAACAGATGAGGAAGTCTCTGCAAGATCCTTTTTGGTGGCCGCTGCCACCACCATAGCATCTACAGGTACTCCCTTTGTTAAAAATTCTTTGCCCAAAGGAGCTGACAAAAATTTGTTTGGCCTCTGAGGGACCAGTTCCAAAGCGTTGGGTGACTCCCACTCCATTCAACTAACCAGGTCCATTAGTTCATTGAAAGGCAGAGACACCCAGGAGGCTGATGGTTGTGACCCGAAAGCCTTCAGGTACACTAACTCCTCATCAGAAGGGGTAGTGGTCTGCCAGCTGCCTCTTTGCTTAAGGATCTCTAGAATATTTGCAAATGAGATATCATCAGAGGACGACCATGGGGACCCTTCTGACCCATTGAGGTTAGTGTCTGAAGTGATGGACTCATCTGGGGAGTCAACATGCTTCCTCTTGCAGGTTCTCTTCCGAGGAGGCTTCTCGGAAGGATATTCTGGGGAGGCCTCGAATGACAGGGGTTCACCCAAAGGGGGATCCTGAGGCTCTGGGTCTCTGCTGTCTTGAGGAATGGGTGGTGCTGAGACAGTAGCCAGTGCCTTGGGGTGATGAGTATTGGTATCCCTCTGTGGTGCTGAATGGGTTGACAGGACACTCCTCATCAGCTCAAAGGTGGATCCCGCCAGCTCTGAAGACTCCCCCGGCTCCGAGGAGACAGAGGAAGGTAAAGGAGCTGAGATTGGACCCGTGGCTGATGTAGGAGCTGAGCTAACCCGAGCTGATGCACCAAGGGGTAAGCTCAGCACTGAAGAAGATTGGGGCTGAGAATCCCCCTCGGGCCTGATGAGGGAACCCCGGCTCCCAAACTCACCGGACGGTGCCAAGAGAGTTGGAGCAGATGTCAACTCCATGGAGACCAAAGGGAGTCCCGGAACTGACAATTCCACAGAAAGTGGCACCGAGCACTCCGTCTCTGAAGGACCAGCTTGGCTCAGAGGAGGAACAATAGTGGGCACAGTAGGCTCTGAAACCAAATGGGTGGGAGCCGAGAACAATTTAGTCAGTGCCGGCGACTACTTGAGGAGTCTACGCACCACCCGTTCCACATCCTCATCAGGTAAGCTTCTTGTAGGCCTGAAGGATAATGAAAGAGATTGAGACCTATGGAGGATTGGCGATCTCAAGGTCAGAGAAACTGGCAGAATTTCAATGGACCGGCACCGAGTGGAGGTTTCTTGTGGCGCCGAAGACTTTGTAGCCAAAGAACCAGGCCTGTCAACTAAAAGAACTTCCAATGGCTCTGAGGACTGTGGAGCCAAGGAAATAGTGGCCTTATAAATTTTAGGGAGTTTGACTAGTGGCTCCAAATGAGCCGATGCAGCTGGAGATTGTCTCTTGTGTGATTTTTCCTTTTTTGATGAAGGAGATGAAGAAGAAGAGAAAGAGCTATGAATGGCCTCTTCAAAGGAAGGCTTTAAAAGCCCTTTTAGAATCAACTTGTTTCTTCTTTCCTGAAGAACTCTGGCACTAAATGAATGACAGAAGGTGCAGTCCCCTTGGAGAAGAATAGCACCAAGACAATAGACACAAACAACATGTCCATCAGTGATGGACATCTTTTGCGAGCACTTCTGAAATTTTTATAAACCCGAAGGCTTGTGTTCTCTTTCTTTCTTTTTGTTCTTTAGACATTTTGACAAAAAAGGGAAAGCCTAGAGGCTAAGACTAATATGCTACCAAATGACAATACAAGGAGGAACGACCAGGGAAAGAAAATTAGAACCTCTAACTCAAACGGTTCCGATTTTCACACAAAAATTATCAAACAGTACAAGCCCTTTAACTAAAACGGACGTATAGCTCTCTAACTTAAACAAGCTATGAAGACACAAACACACAACAAACAACCACTACAGGGATACCAAAAGGCCTACAAAGTGACAGAAAAAGCCATGCCTGAGGGGAGAAACTATGTCTATTTGACTAAAAAACAGCAAAGAGACACCAACAAATAAAATCTGTCAATAATAGAGCTACATACATGCAAAATATTAAGTTTTGACAAGTCATATACAGAAAAAAGTTTCACAACTTAGCCACGGCCAAGATGACCGCATCCAACCTCGTAAATCGGCAAACTAGATCTGGGGAATTACACCACTGCATTGTGGGATACCTTCTTGTCACGAGCCAAGTTTGAGATCTTCAGCTAAGTATTCGGCCAAGTCGGAGCCGAGGATCAACTCCGAAACCATCATTGTAAGAATAAAAGCGAGATAGGACAACATAACAACTTAAGACTTATCTGATTTTCCTTGTATTTCCTCCATTCTGTCTCGCTCCTACCCTTAAACTGACAAAAACTTTCTCCGTTGCTTTCTTTCCAAAGCACTGATGTACTGGCAAGCATGGGAATGCAAGTCCCATATGTATGTGCAGTACATCAAAAAAGCAACAGGATATACAGCAGAAGCGGAAGAACACCATGCCACCATTATACAAAGACATTATTTAAGAAAAGTAAATAATTTGTTTCTTAAATAATGTCATTGTATAATAGTAATAACCAACTCTTTGGTGTGGTATATTAAGATTTATTCACTGTTGGTTTTATTTAATCACAAGGTCTTCACCCTCGTGACTAAACCACACCAACCGTGGGTAAATCTTAATATACCATACCGAGGTCATTGGTTATTGCTATAGTATTGTACAAGAAGAACTATTTTCTGACTTTTCTCAAAAAGTCACAGAAGTCTTTGATACTATGCTTAAGTCATCTTAATATCTTTTAAAATAGTATAAACAACCATCATTGTGCATCACAGACTCAGAGTCTCTATCTTTGTAATAAGATGAAAATAAATAATTGTTCTTTATTTGATGAAGGCATCATTTAACCTAGATAATCTCAAGTTTCAGTGAGAGTGTTCAACTTTAGGCATCTAGAAAGATGGCAAACCTAATAACTGACTACATATTTTGTATAGTGATCCACTTATAAATGGTATTTTCTGGAACTGCAACAGTTTTATAGAATGTGATAGACTTGCACTCAGAACTACTGATGTCATGGATTGTTTTTTGATGAAGTAGTTACTATGTTGTAATATAAATCAAGGGAAAGCAGTGACGCAACAGAAGTGGAAAATTTAATGTATGAAGGCATTTGTGCCTCCAAGAAGAGATAGCTGTACTTTTTTACTGTGCTTGCAAAATACTTCTGAGCAAAAATAGCAAGCATATTTCTCCAACATTCAAGATGATAAAAAAAAAAATCTTCCTACTACTACACAGTAGTAAATAGCCAATAAAGTCCTTTGACATGTTAACAGCTCTTGGTGTGGCTCATACCTCTCAACCTCTTACGGCAAGAAATCTAAACAAAGCCTAAAATAATGTATGGAAAAAGGCCCACAAATAGAGACATATTTTAAATATTGCTCCTATAAACGTAGAAGGTTGCTAGATTAACAGGATCTGTGTTAACATATTTTTGAAGGATATGAAGTCTGAAGCTCATATGGAAAAGTTATTATTTAGTGACTTCAGTCCTCAGTGATTTGCCTGAAAACCACAAATTTTATGAATAACAAACCAAAAATATGAGACAAACAAACTGAACAGTCTGAAAATCTGGACAATAGAAAGGTATGGTACTAGCTTTGACACCTCAGGAACAGTGTAGGGAAGGGTCTGTCAGTGCTCATAACACAGAATTACAAAATGACAGTCCTTACAAATGCCTGGAATTTAGCTGCTTTCTTTAACTACATGGTAAAATTACTCTGAATGACTTGTAATAGACTCTGAGAGAAGCATATATGATTGTCATTCAGGAATTAAACACAAGTACTCCTACTACAGAAATTGTGTAAGATGCCTGTGACATCGTTCCTGCTTTATCTTAATGGATTAGGAAAACATCATCACCTCCCTTTATGTCTATCATGCCTAATATAAAAGGAGCTTGAAATGAATTTTGGGAAGGATACAACAAAGCACAAGATAACATCAATATGTTAGGCTCCATCTCAGCCATTTTGTGGAAAAACATATCAAATTTTAAAAGAAGCATCTAGAGTTATTTTAATGCATTAAAATCGCCCAGAAAACAAAGCTAAAATTTTCTTTTAATATCTGTTCACTGTACTATACGCAGAAGACAACATGCAGATCATTACAAGTAGAGAAGTTATTCCAGTGACGAGTCAGTATTGCAGTTTGGCTGCCATCCAACAGATGGCAGTCATTGGCACAGTACACTGACTATGCTGGGGATATTGGTATTCCTGTGTTGCCATTACATTTTGCTGCACTGCATACAGATGACGGCAAAACTCAGTACTGTATACCTGTTAGAAGCCATGTGGTATATATATATATATATATATATATATATATATATATATATATATATATATATATATATGTCATTTGGTATACAGGAGGATTACACCTCTATTATAGCATGTACTGTACAAGTGGCAGTATGAAATAGTACTGCATTTCAATTGCTCTCCTTTAGGTAATACTGCATTGCAGTTACTGACCTATTGATAGAAGAACTGTATATACTACACGGAGCATTATGGGTTGTCCTTGCAAAACACTGTCTGCCTCACAAGTGGCATTAAGATGCAGCAATGTAATGCATTTGTCAGTCTACAGGTACTGCTGCCCTAATACTACTAGTTAGTCCTTGCAGGCCTATGGGTGGCAAGCATGTACTCACTTTATACATAATTTTGGGTATGTGGAGAGTCAGGTACTACCATGTGCTATACAGGTGGTAGTAAAAAAGGAAGGAATGTTGAAATGCAGTTACTGGCCTACATTTACCAGGTGCATTCACATTAGTATGGACATTATGGCCATATACAGTACTGAGTAGAGCCCTTTCCATGCATGTGGCAATAAGACAAACTATTGTAGTTTAGTTGCCATTATGCAAGTGTTCACCATGTATATAGTACACAAAACCTTGTGTGACACTTTGTTTTATAGATTACATTATAACGTGGTCTGTGCATATGTATACATACATATATATATATATATATATATATATATATATATATATATATATATAAAATATATAAATAGATG